>NC_041348.1:32564966-32599966 GCF_004354835.1 Perca flavescens
TGTTACTAATCCTAGCTTCTGGGAAGTTTACTCCCCGGAGTCCTTATGTTTTTTCCCCCAGCGTATTTCCTTGGAGAACATTGGCACCAAGATCCTGGTTCCAGCTGACGCCGTGGTCCTGCTGCACTCCCTGCTGAGCTCAGCGGTGCCCTGCAATGTCATGCTGCAACTACTACAACTACCATTTGAAGTCACTGTTCCATTATTAATGTGACTATTATCGCCACTGTTCATCACACCCTCAACCGGCCCGTCAGACACCTCCTACCAAGAGCCTGGGTCTGTCCGAGGTTTCTTCCCAAGAGGGAGTTTTTCCTCACCACTGTCGCACTGCTTGCTCTTGAGGGAATTACTGGAATTGTTGGAATTGTTGGGGCTTTGTTCTAGACCTACTCTATCTGTAAAGTGTCTCGAGATAACTCTTGTTATGATTTGATACTATAAATAAAATTGAATTGAATTGAATTGAATTAATGGGTCTGAAATTGTATCCAAATCAAGTGTCACATATTTGGGTTTAAAGGGATACGCCACCGTTTGTTGAAATAGAGCTTATCACAGTCTCCCCTGGCTGTAGATAGGTGGGCCAACGCAGTTTTTGTGCATGCATTGTTTTAGTCCGGTGCAACACCGGCAGTTAGCTTAGCTTAGCTTAGTGAATGGAATCCTATGTTGCCGGTTAGCATGTTGTGAGTAAACGTGAGCCAACAAAAGACAAAAAATCAACCTAATTACTTGCACTGAGACAAAATATGCATTGGCCCACCTATCTACAGCTAGGGGAGACCGTGATAAGCCCTATTTCAACAAACAGTGGCGTATCCCTTTAACATTGGATCAATCACTTATAGGTGAATCCATTGCTGCCAAGGTTTTAGCCAAATGTGCCTGTAAGTTAAAGTTTTTACATCACAAGACAAAACTTTTAGATTTTTCTGTAAAGAAGTGATTGGTATTAACTCTGATTCAGTGTCATGTGGATTGTGCTTGCTCTGCATGGCTTTCCGGGTTGACTGTGAAACTTAAAAACAAATTCCAAGTGCTGCAAAACAAAGTCATTTGGTACCTATTAAAAGCACTCCCCACACACACACACACACACACACACACACACACACACTCATATAGTTAAGAGCTGGTCTACTACCCGTACATCTAAGATAGCACAACTTAAATTGAGCCATATGTTTAACATTGTTAATGGTCACGCCCCTTAAATATTGATGCTCTAATGTAACCATGGTCATACGCAGCATAGTCATAATACTAGGGCCAGCATCCACTCCTGCATAGTTCTTAGAGCTACTAATGCAACTACAAATTCTTTGTTTTCCACTGGTATCATGGCATGGAAAAGTTTACCTACTGCTACTAATGCTGCTATAAAACTCCTATCATCATGAGGGATTTTTAAAAGTCAGGTCAAGCAGCTTTTGTGGAGCAAGGTGAATATTTATTGATAAATTGGATAGTTTTTACATCATTTATGTTTCTTATTTAGTTTGACACACAGACACAAAAATACATAGATACACAAACACAAACACACAGACACACAAACACACAGACACACAGACACACAAACACACAAACACACAGACACACAGACACACAAACACACAGATACACAGACAAGTTCAACTTTATACAATTTTTAATGAATGACGGAAAGGTTCTGTTTTTATTTTACAACTTTAGTTACATAATGCACAGACAGGTCAAAGGTCACTGGTTACATTACATCATCTTGTGTGTGTATGTCTGTGTGTGTGTGTGTCTTTGTGTCTGTGTGTTTGTATGTATGTGTGTGTGTGTGTGTGTGTGTGTGTGTGTGTATGTGTGTCTATGTGTGTCTGTGTGCGTGTGTGTCTCTGTGTGTGTGTGTGCGTGTGTTTGTGTGTGTGTGTGTGTGTGTGTGTGTGTGTAATTAATGACCCTTATATGATCCCATACAACAGAACAGCAAGTGAGCATCAAACACAGGAGGTCTTCCGAACTAAAGGTAAGGAGATGTTGGAGTTTACAACGGAACGGTCCCAGCAGCTTAGAAAGAAGTTTTCAGACAGAAAACCTTAACGAAGTCAAGCCGAGCCGAGGAAGCTTTGGAAGTGCCTTAAAGGATTAACAGTAAACCTTTAAAATCTAAAAAAAATCTGAGTCTGGAGATTAAACACATCACACAAACAGCAACTGGCTCAACAATTAAATGTGTATTTTGCTAAAATTGCTAAAAAAACAACCTGGTAAACAAACTTCCTCATCTTTCAGGTATATATGAGAATAAACACAGAATAGATTTTTATACACAAAAGGGAATTAATCCTGATTCTCTTTATATTCTCCAGGGTTTCTGAGGCTGAAGAGTTAGTTGAACTGAATCCTAGTAAAGACACTGATTGATGTTCATAAAATTTAAATAATAATAAAATGTACATGTCTATTCAGTAAAGTCCCAGATGAGATAAAAATGGCAAGAGTAATTCTACTATATGAAAGGACACCCAAGCAACTACACACCAGTTTCCATTTGCTCTTTCAAAGACACTCTAAAAAAATTATACCAACAGATTCTCACTCCCATCTCGTATAATACGCACACTTGGTCAAGTGTCATTGTCGCTGTTATTGACGCTAAACGTCTCCTTTAGCATCTTATCTAAACGCGTCGTGGGTGAGCTTAAAGAACGGGACAGTTGGGTTTAGGTAAAGAAGAATGGGACAGTTAGGTTTAGATAAAGAAGAACAGGACAGTTGGGTTTAGGTAAAGAAGAACGGGACAGTTGGGTTTAGGTAAAGAAGAACGGGACAGTTGGGTTTAGGTGAAGAAGAACGGGACAGTTAGGTTTAGATAAAGAAGAACAGGACAGTTGGGTTTAGGTAAAGAAGAACGGGACAGTTGGGTTTAGGTAAAGAAGAACGGGACAGTTAGGTTTAGATAAAGAAGAACGGGACAGTTGGGTTTAGGAAACTTGAGCGCCGAATACAGCTGACGGGTTGGGTTTATGAAAAGAAGAACCGGTTGGGTTTAGGAAACGTAACACGTGGGACCTGATCTCCGGTCTCCTGAGTGAAAGTCCTGTGTTGTTTGACCCATCCTCCCCCCCCCCAACCAACCTCTCTACGTGGATTTTGGGGCTGTCATACTACTCTCTACCGTAGTCTCTCTTAGTGCTACGTCATCTCTACACCCCGTGGAGCTGCTACCTTCTACTGACACGCTGAAGGGGGATTTCTTTGTCGCTTCAGACGCTGACAGCTACTGTCCAAACGTCCATAGTTTACGAGTTCGGAGTGAGAACGGGCTGATTATACAGGAGCAGAAACGTGAATATATATTTTAAACATGAACCTTTTGTAAAGCTGCAAAGTAGATGACAGCATGTTACTGCTGTGGGTTTCAGTATCGTGTCCCGTTGTAGCTATAGATCACACTCAAAGGGTTTGCGTTAACGGGACACTTTCAGAGTCAAGGATCATGGGATGTGGGGTGCCTCAGGGCAGTATCCTGGGGCCTCTATTCTTTTCATTTTACATTAATGGCTTAAAAACAGGTGCTGCATGCAATTTATCTTTATATGCTGATGGTTCTGTTTTATTGGCAGTAAATAAAGATAAGACAGTAGAATACCCTCAGTGAGGATCTACAAAATGTAAATACAATGCTGTCAGAAAATAGATTATACCTAAATGCTTTAGTTTCCCCGGTGTAGTGCGAGCCTGGTAGCCCACTGGGCCTAAGCCACTGGGAATTAGTTTTTATACATTTTTCTTTAAATACAGTAACCGACATAGTTATATATATCTCCAGTTAGCTTTTAGCTCTGACTTATGCTACATCTCCACTGCTACATTTGGTTTAAAAGGGAATATCTTCAGCTGTGTTCCCCCCTCTCATTCCCCCTGCTCTGGTGTTTCACCCTCTCATTACCCCTGCTCTGGCGTTTCCCCCTCTCATTCCCCCTGCTCTGGTGTTTCCCCCTCTCATTCCCCCTGCTCTGGCATTTCTCCATCTCATTCCCCCTGCTCTGGTGGCATTTCCCCCTCTCATTCCCCCTGCTCTGGCATTTCTCCATCTCATTCCCCCTGCCCTGGTGGCATTTCCACCTCTCATTCCCCCTGCTCTGGCGTTTCCCCCTCTCATTCCCCCTGCTCTGGTGGCGTTTCCCCCTCTCATTCCCCATGCTCTGGCATTTCCCCCTCTCATTCCTTCTGCTCTGGCGTTTCCCCTTCTCATTCCATCTTCTCTGGTGTCATTTCCCCCTCTCATTCCCCTTGCTTTGGTGTCATTACCCCCTCTCATTCCCCCTGCTCTGACGTTCCCCCCTCTCATACCCCCTGCTCTGGCGTTCCCCCCTCTCATACCCCCTGCTCTGGCGTTCCCCCCTCTCATACCCCCTGCTCTGGCGTTTCCCCCTCTCATTCCCCCTGGTGTTTCCCCCTTAAATTCCCCCTGCTCTAGCGTTTCCCCCTCTCATTCCCCCTGGCGTTTCCCACTCTCATTCCCCCTGGCGTTTCCCCCTCTCATTCCCCCTGCTCTGACATTTCCCCCTCTCATTACCCCTCTCATTCCCCCTGCTCTGGTGTTTCCCCCTCTCATTCTCCCTGCTCTGACGTTTCCCCCTCTCATTCTCC
Source organism: Perca flavescens (assembly GCF_004354835.1). NCBI lineage: Eukaryota > Metazoa > Chordata > Actinopteri > Perciformes > Percidae > Perca > Perca flavescens. Next base: position 32,569,599 of record NC_041348.1, read on the forward strand.
CTGCTCTGACGTTTCCCCCTCTCATTCCCCCTGCTCTGGCGTTTCCACCTCTCATTCCCCCTGCTCTGGCGTTTCCACCTCTCATTCCCCCTGCTCTGGAGTTTGATGAGATATGAGGTTTGGGTGTGTTAGTGTAAACAGAGATTAGTTATTCTACTTGGTGCACTGAGATCAGTTTGGTCTCAAAACTCAAACGCTTAAAAACCAAAACGTAGCGCTGGAGACTAAATTATCAATTTAGCGTGTTATAAAGAAACTATTGGGCTCTGCATTAATGCTGCCATCCATTTGTGACAGGCCCAGCCGGGTCCTTTCCACCGGGATGAGCTAGGCCCAGCTGGGTTCTTTCCACTGGGCTGAACCAGGCCCAGCCCGGTCTTTTCCACCGGGCTGAACCAGGCCCAGCCGGGTCCTTTTCACCGGGCTGAACTAGTTCTGTGGGGGAAACATTAGAAGCCATTCTTTTTGGTTCTAAAAAAATAAGTTTAAAATGTTAAAGTTGGAGAGTTCCATATAACTGCTAAAGACAAAAACGTTTTTATCAGGTTGATTATGGCTTTAAAGCCAGAAATCTTTCTGGACGGACCAACTCTTGACACTCTGCTGCCATCTCCTGGTGAACCGGATCATCACAATGCTTCAAAAGCAAACTATATAAACTATATATATATATATATATATATATATATATAAACTATATATATATTTTTTTTTATTATTGTTTTTTCTCATAGATAATTAGATTTTATAAATTGTTACATTAATGTTAGAGACTACAATTAAATTGTTATCTGACTGCATTTATTATGTTGTTTGATTTGTTTGTTTTGTAGTTTTGTGTCTATTTATTTTGTTTCATTTGTATTTATTTATGTTTCTGGAATGTCTTGTCTGTCCTGGTGTAAAGGGTCTGAAATATGAATAATGAGAGTCATGTATGAAATATCCTTACACTGTTTTTGCAATATATATATATATATATATATATATATATATAAGGACTCCGGGAAGTATACAGATATATATATATATATATATATATATATATATATATATATATAAAGGCAAACTATATATTATATATATTATAAGTTCACCCACAGACCATCTTGACTCTGATAATTTCATGAATCCGAACTGGTCGACGGAGGAAAAAAGGGTCTCAAGAACTGTGAAAAAGTACTTCATTAATTTTCACTACTAAGAGAAAATCAAAGCCGCTTTACAAAAGGTCACCAGACAGATGTTATTCCTTTTGGATGTAATAGTCTAATGAGTAAAAGCACACAAAGGAATAATGTGGACCTGAGCACGATTAGAGAAATGGTTACAATGTAGTGTTCTCCACTTCAACTCTAAATGTTTAACTTTGATGAATCTGTCAGATGTTTGACTAAAAGACCCCAACGGACAAAACCCTTCAGACATTTTGGGTTTTATCCTCGCTGAGTTTTAATGTCGACCTGTAGTTTTATGTGAGCTCATTTTTAAATCATTGAATAAACAAATAAATAATTTATTGGGCAAAATTTCTACGTTAGCCATTAACAACAGCAGTCCGGTATTTAGGAGAGTTCAGGAGAGTTTAGGAGAGTTCAGGAGAGTCCAAGAGAGTCCAGGAGAGTCCATGAGAGTCCAGGAGAGTTTAGGAGAGTTTAGGAGAGTTCAGGAGAGTTCAGGAGAGTTCAGAAGAGTTTATGAGAGTTTAGGAGAGTTCAGGAGAGTTCAGGAGAGTTTAGGAGAGTTTAGGAGAGTTCAGGAGAGGTCAGTAGAGTTTAGGAGAATCCAGGAGAGTTTAGGAGAGTTCAGGAGAGTGAACATTGGATGTCGTAGTGCAGGAAGCGGACCAGAGTGACAGGAAGTGGCAGAGTGTGGAGCAGTTTGAGTTTTCGAACTCCAACTTGATGTCTGATCTTCAGCCTGCAGAGCTGCATCAGAGGATGAGGAGGAACTGGAAGAGAACACAGACGCTGAGAAACCACTCAGCCAATCATAGCACCGCCCCCAGCTCCTTCAGCCAATCACAGCCCCACCCCCAGCTCCCTCAGCCAATCACAGCTCGCCCCCAGCTCCCTCAGCTAATCACAGCCCCGCCCCAGCTCCCTCAGCCAATAACAGCTTCCCTCCCAGGGGATATGTGCATATCGGGGGGCGTTTGTTAAGAAGCATTTTGGACATGTTGAAGGCGAGAGATGGAAGGCCGACATAAAGAGCTTAACAATAATCCAGCCTTGAACTATAATGGAGGCAGGAACTGCCTTCTGTACTTTTTTAATCCGCACTGTAAAATATTACAGACCCATTTAGTTATGTCCACTTATTTCTTATTTTTAACTGAACGAGCTTATACAAGTTGTGGATTTTGAACTCAACTTTATGAGTTTTTGAAAGTTAAACTTGCATTTATTCATTGGGTTGATTATTTAAAAAAAATGTATGTGTTGATTGAACTTGGGTATGTAAGTTAAGTTATCAGTTGAAAAAAAAGCATGTGTGTTGCAACAAAAAAGAGCTGCCTTTCGAGTTTAAAATAACCTGTCTTCTTCCACGGCAAAGTTAAAGCATGGACACAATAAATTAATTATACACCGCAGATAAGTGATGTAGCCTATTCAAATTTCTACTAAAATATAACACGTGTTGTGGCAAACAAGAAAGCACTGGAGCCCGGCAGAGGGAGTACCTGTCAACAACTTGTGAATTTCACTCTTCTCAAATTGAAATGGAAAGTTCTTTTCAAAAGTCAAACGTTTAGCTCCGCCCACATTTAGCCCAACCCCAATCTGCATACTGCAGTCAGGACTGCAACTGGTTCATTGGCTGGCCAATTCCCATGATGCAAAGCGGTAAATAGAGTTGTGTTAAAATTTGCTGAAAAGTTTGCAGTTTGTTCGAAATACAAATGTAACTTTATGAATTGTGTTTATTAAACGCGGCTCATTCAGCCATTAATCTGCGGTGTGGCACTTCACTAGCGGCCATTTTATGTCAAGTGACGCAAGATCGGCAGAAAGGCCAATGTTTCGTACAAGTCCCTGGGGCATCCCCACCCAAGCACCCATGCTATCTCTGCTATAAATGTGGTTATGTTGTTTTAACTTGAAACTCTGAGTTGTAATAAAGCAGAAAAGTATGTCTGTTATACTAGGCAAGGAAGGTTTCTTGCATTATTAAAGAAAATAAACTTTGTTTTAATTTAAAATATGAAGTTAAACCAAGTAATACAAAGTTAAATCAACTAAAAGAACAACTTTAACAAAACTAGAACACTGTAGTTACATCAACATCATTAACTTTAATTTCTAAGTTGAAACAAAGGCAGTCTTCAAGTTGAGTGAACTTCGATTTTCAAAGCAGCAGGTGAACTTTCATTTCCAAGTTAAACTAACATGAAATTTATTACAGTGTGGTTGTCAAAAGTCCCCCTCCGATTTCTTACACCTGGTCTAATGTACAGAGCAAGAGCACCAGAGCTGAGGGCTAAAGGGTCTACCGTCCAGAGCCAGGACTAAAGGGTCTACCGTCCAGAGCCAGGACTAAAGGGTCTACCGTACAGAGCCACGACTAAAGGGTCTACCGTACAGAGCCACGACTAAAGGGTCTACCATACAGAGCCAGGACTAAAGGGTCTACCATACAGAGCCAGGACTAAAGGGTCTACCGTACAGAGCCAGGACTAAAGGGTCTACCGTACAGAGCTCAGGACTAAAGGGTCTACCGTACAGAGCCAGGACTAAAGGGTCTACCGTACAGAGCCAGGACTAAAGGGTCTACCGTACAGAGCCAGGACTAAAGGGTCTACCGTCCAGAGCCAGGACTAAAGGGTCTACCGTACAGAGCTCAGGACTAAAGGGTCTACCGTACAGAGCTCAGGACTAAAGGGTCTACCGTACAGAGCTCAGGACTAAAGGGTCTATCATGCAAGAAGCACCAAAGATAAACCACTCAGTTAGTTTTGAGTCGGCATTGTGTTTTGTTTCTTACGAGCTTTGAGTTTGACGGGCTTCCAGTCGCTGCGGCGGTCCAGGACGTCCAGCAGCCGCGAGCAGAGACGGACGTGGCCAACGTAGTCCAGCAGCAGCGAGATGATCGGCCCAGCATTACGGCTACCGGATACCGCCTCACAGAACTGAAACAAGATGGAGGACAGAACTGAAACAAGATGGAGGACACGGTTGTAAAGGAGTTGTTTGTTTGATGTGCTTTTACTTTTTAAAGACGTTTTTAAAGTCTGTAATTTTACTTTTACTTCAGTGTTGTAAGTTTTGCTTGAAGTATTTTAAATTGTTGTTTTGCACCATTGCCTTGGTAACGTATCTGTCAACCAATTAAAATTTAAAGCATGATATGGCTTTTAATTAAATCAATATAAATAAGATATTAAATTAGTATAAATGTAAGAGAGTAAAAGATAAAGTAAATGTTAAATGGACCTCTTTCACAGCAGACATGTTGACTTGTCATAGTAGGAAAAGCACAGCTGAGATTGAGAACCTTAACAATGGCTCAGTTCCATCTAGTGTCCCAGTAAGATATTTCAGTGAGTCAGCATGAACAATACCAGGACCTCTCCTAAGTGGAATGCAGCCATCAGTAATGGTTTAATACCAGGACCTCTCCTAAGTGGAATGCAGCCATCATTAATGGTTTAATACCAGGACTTCTCCTAAGTGGAATGCAGCCATCAGTAATGGTTTAATACCAGGACCTCTCCTAAGTGGAATGGAGCCATCAGTAATGGTTTAATACCAGGACCTCTCCTAAGTGGAATGGAGCCATCATTAATGGTTTAATACCAGGACCTCTACTAAGTGGAATGCAGCCATCATTAATGGTTTAATACCAGGGTCTCTCCTAAGTGGAATGGAGCCATCATTAATGGTTTAATACCAGGACCTCTCCATAGTGGAATGGAGCCATCAGTAATGGTTTAATACCAGGGTCTCTCCTAAGTGGAATGCAGCCATCATTAATGGTTTAATACCAGGGTCTCTCCTAAGTGGAATGGAGCCATCATTAATGGTTTAATACCAGGACCTCTCCATAGTGAAATGGAGCCATCAGTAATGGTTTAATACCAGGACCTCTCCTAAGTGGAATGCAGCCATCATTAATGGTTTAATACCAGGACCTCTCCTAAGTGGAATGCAGCCATCATTAATGGTTTAATACCAGGACCTCTCCTAAGTGGAATGCAGCCATCATTAATGGGTCTGAATACACCTGAGCTGGTCCTACTATGACATGTCAACATGTCTGCTGTGAAAAAGGTCTATTAGCTACTTTTTAGAGTAAATGTTTGTGTCTCACCTGAATGCATTGCCGCGGCGGAGCAACTCTGCTGCCGCGCATCTCTTCGGCGGGCCGCCATGCCGGCGTGATGGGCGGGTGCGTTTTCCCGCCGTGCGGACAGTCAAAGCACGTCGCGGCGTCGCAGCCGTGGTCCAGCAGCAGCTTGAGCATCGGCAGGGACTCCATCCGCAGCAAGATGGCCGCCGGAAAGGCGCAGGGCTCTGTGGTGATCTGGGCGTTGGCGTTGGCACCGTAGTGCAGCAGCAGCGCCGCCATCTCCATCCTGCAGAACCGCACAGCGATGAGCAGCGGGTTGAACACGTCCAGGTCCGGGTTGGCTCCGGCCGCCAGCAGCATCTCGGTGGCCTCCAGGTTCCCGTTGATCACGGAGAAGTAGAGCGCCGTGCTGCGGCGGTCCTCGAACATCGCCGAGCGGTCGGACGACAGCCGGCTGTTCACATCGAAGCCGGCCTGGATCAGCAGCGCCAGGATCTCGTCCCGGTTGTGCTCCGCGGCGAGGTGCAGCGGGCTGATGCCACAGCGCCGCACTCGCACCATGCTGGTCAGAGGGATCAGCATCGACACAATCCTGGAGACACACACACACACTTCCTGTTAGTGAGAATCACTTCCTGTCAGGGAGAAACACTTCCTGTCAGGGAGAAAGGCTTTCTGCCAATGAGAACCACTTCCTGTTAGTGAGAACCACTTCCTCTTAGTGTAGATATGAAATCATCAAACATGATAAATATTTTGGTTGTATCTCTTTCCGGTGTTGTAATTTGTAGACGTCCCTAAGCACTCGTCTTACTGCCGGTAGCAGCAGAGAGCAGAAGCCAGCAGGCAAGTGTTCATAAACTTCTGGTGTACTTACAAACTTTCCAATCCATCGTTTTATGAGTACATAACCTATTTGTACTAGTGTAGACGTTTGGTATCATTTCGGACATTATTAGTGGGGTCATTTACGAGATACAAACGTGGATCCATTAGCGTCTGCGCTAAGCTAACCAGCTGATAACGCTAACTCTCCCAATGTTAGACCCAGGTGAAAAAAGCTTCTGAGGGGATGTTTGGCTCGAGGTCATGGTGCAAAGGACCCTAGGGTGAAAATACTCCCAACCAGCACTTTAAGCAAAAAAAATACATGAGAAGAAAAATGTTAGCTTTGAAAGCTTACCACTAGTTCTTGGCAGTTACTGGAAATTGGGCAGACGCAGAGCCAAAGAATTTGAAAAACACTTTAAGCAAAAGAACAAATATTTAGAGACGGAAAATCAGAGGAATACCAGAGCTAAAAGTCAATTAATGTAAATGCAATGTGAAGATGTTTGAGAGATGCTATAAAACTAAGATTAAAAAGTGATTCTTGGTCTTTACCTGGATCTCGCAACCTCCTTTTCAGTCTCTTTTCTGCTGCGACATATACAAATATTTCTAACCCATATACAAATATTTCTAACCCATATACAAATATTTCTAACCCATCTATAGATATTTCTAACCCATATACAGATATGGTCGATCACAGAGTAGCAGAGGATTCATTCAAACAGCATCAATGAAGCACAGAACAGTTGCTGAAGGTAAAATAGTTTCTCAGACCGTGAGTGGTTGTTCTGAACAGCTGCATGAAGAGGCAGCAGGCCAGACTTCATGGCTCGGTTAGTGTCCGCTTTCAGAGACAACAGAGCTTCCACCGCCGAAACATGACCGTTCTTACAGGCTTCGAACAGCGGCGAGGCTCCGTCTGGTGCCTGTCCATTTATATCTGCACCTGAGGGACAGAAACACCTTTAGAAACACCTTAAACATCCTGTCCATTTATATCTGCACCTGAGGGACAGAAACACCTTTAGAAACACCTTAACAGCCTGTATGTTTATATGTGCACCTGAGGGACAGAAACACCTTTAGAAAAACCTTAACACCCTATCTGTTTATATCTGCACCTGAGGGACTGAAGCACCTTTAGAAACACCTGATAAGAGACTTGATTGTGTGTTTTTGGGCAGCAGACCTTTGCTGGCAAACAGGTTGATGATGTCGACGTAGCCGTGCTGCGCGGCGGTGAAGATGGGCTGGAGGCCGTAGATGTTCTTGCGGTTCAGATCGGCTCCGGCCTCCAGTAACGTCCTGCAGAGGTTCAGTTCTCCGTGTCTGCATGCGACGTGAAGACAAGTTTCTCCCTGAACGTTGCAGCGATTCACCTGAGCTCCAAACTTCAACAGCAGCTCCACGATGGCTTGGTTGGGCTGCTCACACGCTGTAAACAACAACAACCATCAAATCACCAAACCATCAAACCACCAGACCATCAAACCACCAAACCACCAAACCACCAAACCATCAGACCACCAAACCACCAAAACACCAGACCACCAAACCATCAGACCATCAGACCATCAAACCACCAAACCATCAGACCATCAAACCACCAAACCATCCTGTTACAATGCAGGGGATTAGAGCAGTGTTTTTCAAATGGGTCTACGTGTCCCCCTAGGGGTACCTTGGAGGACTGCAGGGGGTACGTGAGATATTTAACTAAATGTTTAATAGTAAGAAGGCTGTTGTCCAGAACATTCTTCCTCTTTATGTAGAATTATTTCTTTTCCTAACAAAAAAGTGACATTTGTGTCTCCTTCTTTGGACCTAATCTATCCTCTCTTCTACTGTCCTTCTACTTTTTACAAGTTTCTCGTTTTTTTTCCGAAGTTATGTCAATGTTTTAGAAGTTTCTGATACTATTTGTGACTTATTCTTGCCTTCCTTCTTTCTACCATTTTTTCCAAGTTTTTCTTCTTTTTTACAGGTTTTGTCTCCTTTTTCCATCATCATTTAAATGTTTTTAAGTTCCAAGGCTGTAGTTTAGTAAATCTATCACCGACAGCCCTGTACTGTTCCTCTTTATAGAGACTTATTTTTTCTACCAAAAATGATTAGCGCTGGTCAGGGGTTACATGGCTTAAAGAGACAATTCAAAAGGGGAACATTATTCGAGGACCCAATCGCAGAGAGTTGGCAGGCAGGAGAAAGTTTGAGTTGAGGATTTATTTGAACAGAAAACAAGATACTCATAAACCAAGGGAGTCCTGAGAGCTGCAGCAGAATGTCTAAGAAACGAACAGGGAATCCCAAAAAACAAAGGAAGTACAAAAACCAGGGCAATACAGGAAGCACAGAAACTGACCAGAACTGACACAGGGAGACACAAAAGGCACAAGAAAACACACACAAACTGACCAGGCAAGGACACAAAACGATCTGACAGAAGACAAAGGGAACACAGAGGCTAAATACATGAGGTAACGAGCAAATAAGGGACAGGTGATACAGCAGGTGAAACACATCAGGGCGCGGCAGGACAATCAGGAAACAGAAATACCCACAATGCACAGAATACTACACAGTCAAAACAGGATAAGCTAAAACATAAACGATCCTCAGAATGATACATAGTCAATATACAAAACAGGAAACAGAAATATACAAAACAGGAAACACATCCTATTCTTTCAGACTGCAGGAGGTCTGGGACATATCTGTGATGGCGTCCAGTCAAATCCTCACTAAACTTTTACAAACTTAACATTTTTGACAGCACAAAGACTGTAATGATTACATCCCTATAGACTATTATAAGAACCCTGGTTTCCCCTTACAGCTTGTTCTCATCAACCATTCATACATACAGTATAGATACTAGTACACTAGTATAATGTCACTGCTACTACATTGCACATATCTGTACATGTTGTTCATTTACATAGCAATATTTATTGTGCTCTTATAACACTGCAATACATGTATTGTCCTGTCTATATCACATTGCACTTTTCTGCTTTTTTTTTGCACTTCTGGTTGGACGCAAATTGCATTTTGTTGTCTTTTTACTTGTACTCTGCACAATGACAATTAAGTTGAATCTAATCTAATCTAATCTAATAAAGATACGAAAAGTTAATCCTTGTTATTTCTAAGCATTCTGTGTGTTTTTGTCTGTCAGCACCACATTGACTGCTGCTGTATAAGAGCGCTGTGGGCTGTGTAAGCGCTTTCAAGCCACATATTTTTCAAATGAAAAATACTTTCACCCTGGAAACGCGAGTTTGTTCCCCTGTAATGTTCAATCTTCTTTCTAATCTTAACTAGTCATTTTGGTGTCCAAACTCAACTGTTTTTTTATGGGTCTTTAATGATAGGACAGCTCAGACATGAAAGGGGAGAGTGAGGGAAGACATGCAGGAAATCATCACAGGTCAGACTCAAACCCTGGACCTTCTGTGTCGAGTAATAAACCTCTATATGTGTGTGTGGCAGTGGTGGCCTAAAGGTTAGAGATGGCAGCTTGTGACCGGGAGGTCGTCGATTCAATCCCCAGACCGGCAGGATAAAATCTGGGTGGGGAAAGTGAAAGAGCAGCACTTGTCCCTCCCTCATTACCACCACTGAGGTGCCCTTGAGCAGCTTTACAAACTTAACATTTTAAACAGTTCATCCAGATCTAGTTAACAGTATGCTAACGTTACCTGCTGCCAAGTGTAGTGTTAACTTTCCGTTACCTCTAACATCCGTTTCAGAGCACCAGAGGGCAACGCTGGAACCAAAATCTGAGTTGTCATTCGGTTCGGCAGATACCGGTCGTTTAGGGACTGTGTTTTGGGTTTCCTAACCCTAACTGTAGACATCGCTGCCTCTAATAGCTAACGGTAGGCTTATGTTCCCTGCTCACCTGTCAGCAGGGGCGTCTCTCAGCAGTTTAACCGTGTTTAAGCTAGCCGATAGCTAACGGTAGGCTAATGTTCCCTGCTCACCTGTCAGCAGGGGCGTCTCTCAGCAGTTTAACCGTGTTTAAGCTAGCCGATAGCTCACCTGCCAGCAGCGGCGTCTCTCGGTCCTTGTTGGCGATGTTTGGGTCGGCTCCGTGCTTCAACAGGAAGTCGACACAGGAAACGTGTCCTCGACCCGCAGCCAGCAGCAGAGCGGTATGATTCATCAAACTGCACGAGTTCACCGAGTTGGGATAAGCTGAGGACAGACAGGGCTCAAAGGTCAAACTCCCGCTGTGATGTCATGGTTTATTCTCATAGTCTCAAAAGTTAAAAAAGAGCGACTGAAACGTAAAAAATAGCACCAAAAAAGTGCTGAAAACAGCACCAATAACTCATAAGTGATTTGTGCAATGAGGCTAGTTGAAAGACGGGACCCTATAAAGACTTCTCCCAAAAACCTGGGAAACTACTGAAAGAAGTTGGAACAGCAGTTAAAATGAAAGAGGTGAACGTGAAAGTGTGACGACTGAATACAAACATTTTATTTATTTTTATTTTCATGCAGAGTTAAGCTTCACACGGGACAAGTATGACCTGGGGGCCTCTAGTAATCCAACATGACATCATGACTTTGTATAAACATACACGCCACTTCCTGTTCCTGTTTTCAATTATGCACCACTCATCATGGCTCTATGTATATCTTTATTGTTATTATTTGTATTTATATTTTTCCATTCCGAGTACTTACTTTTTCAATATTATTTATATTATGGTTAATTACTTTTGCTATGTTATTTACTTACATATTATTCAATCTAATTTCATGTCAATTACTTACTTACATTAATGCAACAGTCTGCAACGTCACAGCGTAGACATACACGCCCAGAGGCGTGTTATCTGTACGCATGTTGAGCGCCGTATACAGCTGACGGGTTGGGTTTACGAAAATAAGAACCGGTTGGGTTTAGGATACGTGACACGTGGGACCCGATCCCCGGTCTCCTGAGTGAAAGTCCTGCATTGTTTGACCCATCCTGCCCCCCCGACCAACCTCCCTACGCTGCTTTTCTCCCTTTCATACTACTCACTACGGCGTCAATTCACACGCAATCGCAAGGTAATGTAAGTCAATGGAGGCCAAGTGGCATTGATAAACATGATAAAAAGTGAGTATGCATCTTGATAACACGCCAATAATGGCATACAAATTGGCGTGTCATGCATATGCCACTCATTACAGTAATCATTCCAGAGGTTGTCTGTTATCTTAATCCAGTGTGATCGGCCAGGTCTGTAATTTGTAAAGTAAAGATTCTAATGACCTGGTCCTGTGATAATATTAGTCCTGTGTGATTCTAATGACCTGGTCCTGTGATAATATTAGTCCTGTGTGATTCTAATGACCTGGTCCTGTGATAATATTAGTCCTGTGTGATTCTAATGACCTGGTCCTGTGATGATATTAGTCCTGTGTGATTCTAATGACCTGGTCCTGTGATAATATTAGTCCTGTGTGATTCTAATGACCTGGTCCTGTGATGATATTAGTCCTGTGTGATTCTAATGACCTGGTCCTGTGATAATATTAGTCCCGTGTGATTCTAATGACCTGGTCCTGTGATGATATTAGTCCTGTGTGATTCTAATGACCTGGTCCTGTGATGATATTAGTCCCGTGTGATTCTAATGACCTGGTCCTGTGATATTAGTCCTGTGTGATTCTAATGACCTGGTCCTGTGATATTAGTCCTGTGTGATTCTAATGACCTGGTCCTGTGATGATATTAGTCCCGTGTGATTCTAATGACCTGGTCCTGTGATGATATTAGTCCCGTGTGATTCTAATGACCTGGTCCTGTGATGATATTAGTCCTGTGTGATTCTAATGACCTGGTCCTGTGATGATATTAGTCCTGTGTGATTCTAATGACCTGGTCCTGTGATATTAGTCCTGTGTGATTCTAATGACCTGGTCCTGTGATGATATTAGTCCCGTGTGATTCTAATGACCTGGTCCTGTGATGATATTAGTCCTGTGTGATTCTAATGACCTGGTCCTGTGATGATATTAGTCCCGTGTGATTCTAATGACCTGGTCCTGTGATGATATTAGTCCTGTGTGATTCTAATGACCTGGTCCTGTGATGATATTAGTCCTGTGTGATTCTAATGACCTGGTCCTGTGATATTAGTCCTGTGTGATTCTAATGACCTGGTCCTGTGATGATATTAGTCCCGTGTGATTCTAATGACCTGGTCCTGTGATATTAGTCCTGTGTGATTCTAATGACCTGGTCCTGTGATGATATTAGTCCTGTGTGATTCTAATGACCTGGTCCTGTGATATTAGTCCTGTGTGATTCTAATGACCTGGTCCTGTGATGATATTAGTCCTGTGTGATTCTAATGACCTGGTCCTGTGATATTAGTCCTGTGTGATTCTAATGACCTGGTCCTGTGATGATATTAGTCCCGTGTGATTCTAATGACCTGGTCCTGTGATGATATTAGTCCTGTGTGATTCTAATGACCTGGTCCTGTGATGATATTAGTCCCGTGTGATTCTAATGACCTGGTCCTGTGATGATATTAGTCCTGTGTGATTCTAATGACCTGGTCCTGTGATGATATTAGTCCTGTGTGATTCTAATGACCTGGTCCTGTGATGATATTAGTCCTGTGTGATTCTAATGACTTGGTCCTGTGATGATATTAGTCCCGTGTGATTCTAATGACCTGGTCCTGTGATGATATTAGTCCTGTGTGATTCTAATGACCTGGTCCTGTGATGATATTAGTCCTGTGTGATTCTAATGACCTGGTCCTGTGATGATATTAGTCCCGTGTGATTCTAATGACCTGCTCCTGTGATGATATTAGTCCCGTGTGATTCTAATGACCTGGTCCTGTGATGATATTAGTCCTGTGTGATTCTAATGACCTGGTCCTGTGATGATATTAGTCCCGTGTGATTCTAATGACCTGGTCCTGTGATGATATTAGTCCCGTGTGATTCTAATGACCTGCTCCTGTGATGATATTAGTCCTGGGTGATTCTAATGACCTGGTCCTGTGTGACAACCAACCTTTGAGGAGGATGGCGAGGCAGTGCAGCTGTCCGTAATAAGCGGCATCATGCAGAGCGATCCAGCCATCATTGTTGGGCTCCATCAGACTGCTGCACCGCCGGCCAACCAAATCCATCAGAGCCGCCCCATCTCCGTCCATAATCACTGCCTGCACAGGACTCAGCTCCTCTCCTCTGAGACAGAAACACTTATTTATTATCATCTACATAGTCTATAAACATCTAGAATATCATCGACACAGTCTATAAACATCTAGAATATTATCATATAAACAGTCTATACACATCTACAATATTAGCATATAAACAGTCTAAAAACATCTACAATATTATTATATAAACGGTCTAAAAACATCTAGAATATTATCATATAAACAGTCTAGAAACATCTAGAATATTATCATATAGTCTAGAAACATCTAGAATATTATCATCTACACAGTCTATACACATCTAGAATATTATCATCTACACAGTCTATACATATCTAGAATATTATCATATAAACAGTCTAGAAACATCTAGAATATTATCATATAAACAGTCTAGAAACATCTAGAATATTATCATATAAACAGTTTTTGAACATCAAGAATATTATCATATAAACAGTCTATGTACATCTAGAATATTATCATATAAACTGTCTAAAAGTCTATCAAAAGGCGACGAAAAGGCAACAAAAAGGCGACAAAATGCGACGAAAAGGCAACTAAAAGGCAACGAAAAGACAATGAAAAGCAACGAAAAGGCGACAAAAAAGTTTCTAATCTTGAATCTTGAAAGCTGAATCAGTGCACTTTGTTTGTCCCGCTGGTCCAGAGACTTTACAATGTGGTGACAGCGTCTCAGGTTTTTAAATCACTTTTCTCAGCTCGAGAACATTAGAAGTCAACTGCTTAAACATTAAAGTGCGTTTTTTTACCTGTTTTCTGGACTGGCTCACCTGCGGAGGGCTTTGTAGAGGTCAATAAACGGGTCGCAGTTTGGGTTGTCTCGAGGCATGGGGGGTTCAGGTCTGTGGGGGGTCTGAAGAAGAAGTTGATGATGTCATCTGATGGTCTGACAGGCTTCTCTCCACAGCAAGCTGCAGCAGCTCCTCGTCTGTCAGCTGGCTGTAAACGCTGTAGTCGCTCAGATCCTCCATCTCCATCTGACGGGACACAAACACAGACGTTGGGGTTTGCCATATTTGTCACTTTCTCCAAAGTTTGAGTTTTTTTGACAGCAGCTAACAAAAACAGAAACAAACTAAAAGAAGATGAAAGTAAACTAGAACTGCAAGCAGCGAGGCAAACAGCAAGAATATCACAACGCAAGCGCTGCAAGGTCAGTAGTAAATTAAAGATACAAACTAGAGCTGGGCAATATATCGATATTATATCGATATCGTGATATGAGACTAGATATCGTCTTAGATTTTGGATATCGTATTATCGTGATATGACATAAGTGTCTTTTCCTGGTTTTAAAGGCTGCATTACAGTAAAGTGACGTCATTTTCTGAACTTACCAGACTGTTCTAGCTCTTCTATTATTGGCCTTTTCCCCACGTAGACATTATGTCCACATTACTGATGATTATTTATCTAAAATCTAAGTGTGAAGATATTTTGTTTAAGCACCAATTGTCAACTCATTTTAAACATGAGTTCTAATGGCACCAATGTACTTTTTTTGGGGTGTGGTAGGCCATGCCCACTTTGACCAATCAGTACAGCACTATAGGCATGGCCTCAGGAGTGGCCCTAGATAGTTACCTCCAGATTTCATAGAAATTAGATGAGCCATTCATGAGATATACACTTTTGTATTTGTAGCGCCCCCTATTGGCTAATGTTCACCAAATTTGGTGCAATGGGCCTTTTTCACAGCAGACATTTTGACTTGTCATAGTAGGAAAAGCACAGCTGAGATTGATAACCTTAACGATGGCTCAATTCCGTCAAGTGTCCCAGTAAGATATTTCAGTGAGTCAGCATGCACAATACCAGGACCTCTCCTAAGTGGAATGCAGCCATCAGTAATGGTTTAATACTAGGGCCTTGCCTAAGTGAAATTCAATTCAATTCAATTCAATTTTATTTATAGTATCAAATCATAACAAGAGTTATCTCGAGACACTTTACAGATAGAGTAGGTCTAGACCACACTCTATAATTTACAAAGCCCCAGCAATTACAGTAATTCCCTCAAGAGCAAGCAGTGCGACAGTGGCGAGGAAAAACTCCCTCTTGGGAAGAAACCTCGGACAGACCCAGGCTCTTGGTAGGCGGTGTCTGACGGGCCGGTTGGGGGAATGATGAACAGTGGCGATAATAGTCACATTAATAATGGAACAGGGACTTCAAATGGTAGTCGTAGTAGTTCATGTCATATCAGGGCGCTGCAGGTCATTACAGGATGTAGCGTGGCCCAGCAGAGCATGGATGGACGTAGCAGGAAGCAGCAGGGTTCAGCAGGAAGCAGCAGGAAGCAGCAGGGTTCAGCAGGAAGCAGCAGGGTTCAGCAGGAAGCTGCAGGGTTCAGCAGGAAGCAGCAGGATTCAGCAGGAAGCAGTAGGAAGCAGCAGGGTTCAGCAGGAAGCAGCAGGAAGCAGCAGGAAATAGCAGGGTTCAGCAGGAAGCAGCAGGGTTCAGCAGGAAGCTGCAGGGTTCAGCAGGAAGCAGCAGGGTTCAGCAGGAAGCAGCATGACATTGCAGGGCACCGCTGAGCTCAGCAGGGAGTGCAGCAGGACCACGGCGACAGCTAGAAACCAGGATCTTGGTGCCAACGTTCTCCAAGGAAATACGCTGGGTGAAAAAACATAAACTCCCCAGAAGCTAGGATTAGTAACAAGCATTTCTGGGACGGGATGCACACAAATGGTAATAGAAAGGGAGAGGAGAGAGCAGCTCAGTGTGTCAAAGGAAGGAAGGAAGTCCCCCGGCAGTCTAAAACTATAACAGCGTAACTAAGAGAGACAGGTCATAAGGAGAGGTAGCCTGTTCGGGCTTTGAACTCTCCCCTGCCGGATCAGGCTGTACTGGCCTGCCTCCCTCATCTTTTGTTATATGTTATTAATCTAACAGTTATGAAGAGAATCAGGTGGGCCAGTTAGGTGGACACTGCAACTCCTCACTCCCTAACTATAAGCTTTATAAGTTCATTCTTGAATGAGGTGACAGTTTCTGCCCCCCGAACCCAGACTGGGAGCTGGTTCCATAGGAGAGGAGCCTGATAACTGAAGGCTCTTGCTCCCATTCTACTTTTAGAGACTCTAGGAACCACCAGTAACTCTGCATTCTGGGAGCGCAGTGCTCTAGTGGGACAATAGGGTATTAGGAGCTCTTCTAGATATGATGGTGCTAGACCATTTAGAGCTTTGTAGGTCAGGAGAAGGATTTTAAACTCAATCCTGGATTCAACAGGAAGCCAGTGCAGAGAAGCTAATACAGGAGAAATATGATCTCTTTTCTTAGTTCTTGTGAGAACACGCACTGCAGCATTCTGGATCAGCTGGAGAGTCTTAAGGGACTTATTTGAGCAACCTGACAGTAGGGAATTACAATAGTCCAGCCTGGAATTAACGAATGCATGGACTAGTTTTTCAACACCGTTTTGAGACAGGATATTCCTAATTTTGGCAATGTCACGAAGATGAAAAAAGGCTGTTCTTGAGGTTTGTTTTAGATGGCGTTAAAGGATATATCCTGCTCAAAAATAACCCCTAGATTTCTGACAGTACTGCTGGAGGCCAGGGCAATACCATCCAGAGTAGTTTGTCTGCAGCAGTTAGAAGGTCGTTAGTAATTTTCACCAGTGCCGTCTCTGTGCTATGATGCTTTCTAAATCCTGATTGAAAGTCATCAAATAAACTATTGCTATGTAGAAAATCACAGTTGGTTAGCGACTACCTTCTCAAGGATCTCGGAGAGAAATGGAAGGTTAGATATAGGTCTATAGTTTGCTAAGACCTCAGGATCGAGGGTGGGTTTTTTCAGAAGAGGTTTTATCAGGGCCTCGCCTAAGTGGAATGCAGCCATCATTAATGGTTTAATACCAGGACCTAATGATGGCTGCATTCCACTTAGAAGAGGTCCTGGTATTAAACCATTACTGATGGCTGCATTCCACTTAGGAAAGGTCCTGGTATTAAACCATTACTGATGGCTGCATTCCAATTAGGAGAGGCCCTGGTATTAAACCATTAATGATGGCTGCATTCCACTAAGGAGAAACCCTGGTATTAAACCATTACTGATGGCTGCATTCCACTTAGGAGAGGTCCTGGTATTAAACCATTAATGATGGCTGCATTCCACTTAGGAGAGGTCCTGGTATTAAACCATTACTGATGGCTGCATTCCACTTAGGAGAGATCCTGGTATTAAACCATTAATGATGGCTGCATTCCCCTTAGAGAGGTCCTGGTATTAAACCATTAATGATGGCTGCATTCCACTTAGGAGAGATCCTGGTATTAAACCATTACTGATGGCTGCATTCCACTTAGGAGAGGTCCTGGTATTAAACCATTACTGATGGCTGCATTCCACTTAGGAGAGATCCTGGTATTAAACCATTAATGATGGCTGCATTCCCCTTAGAGAGGTCCTGGTATTAAACCATTACTGATGGCTGCATTCCACTTAGGAGAGATCCTGGTAGTAAACCATTAATGATGGCTGCATTCCCCTTAGAGAGGTCCTGGTATTAAACCATTAATGATGGCTGCATTCCACTTAGGAGAGGTCCTGGTATTAAACCATTACTGATGGCTGCATTCCCCTTAGAGAGGTCCTGGTATTAAACCATTAATGATGGCTGCATTCCACTTAGGAGAGGTCCTGGTATTAAACCATTACTGATGGCTGCATTCCACTTAGGAGAGATCCTGGTATTAAACCATTACTGATGGCTGCATTCCACTTAGGAGAGGTCCTGGTATTAAACCATTACTGATGGCTGCATTCCAATTAGGAGAGGTCCTGGTATTGTGCATGCTGACCCAATGAAATATCTTAGTGGGACACTTGATAGCACTGAGCCATGGTTAAGGTCATTAATCTCAGCTGTGCTGTTCCTACTATGACAAGGCAACATGTCTGCTGTGAAAAAGGTCCATAAATCGCAATTTTCTGGGCGGAAATGGGCGTGGCCTATATCAGGAGATTCAGCTGAATTCAGGGAACGCGTAGATATCAGGTTTTTGAATATGAAATGTACTCTGTGGGAGTTATAAGCAAAACACATTGTTATTGGTATAGCGCCCCCTGCTGGTGAATATGTGTAATTTGTCCTTTCCAAAGTAGTGGAACTGGGACCACAGACACCATACAAGTAGAAGAGTACCAAATACTCAAAATATTCAAGCAAATAATCCTAGTTTGCTGTAAGTGTTAAATGTTTGAGTCTCTAAAGTGGAATATGTAGACACGCCCTCAGTGGGTGGCTTGACATTTTTGGTACTTTTTGTTTTTGACTTTTTTGGTGTGTTTTTTCTGATTATCTTTAACTTTTCTTAACTCATTTGGACCCCCTAGCATTTACTTATGCTACAGGCCAGCCTGGCCTTTTACAAGACTTTTAAAGACCTTTAAAGGTTACTGTTGAGTCCAATGTGATGCCAGGATCCTTGACCTAATTTCCAGCCTCTCAGGAGCACGTGTGTGCCAGCTGTTTGGGGAACTACGTCCACACTTGAAACCCCCAACAAGCCTGTCTCTGTGGTATTCAGATGGAAACAGCAGCTGGTGAACGTGAGGCCGGGAGTAAACCAGGTCAGCTGTGTTTCTGTTCTCTGTCCTGCAGCCAAACGCTGACCGAGTGCATGAATATATCACACGTACACCAGTTTATTTACATGTCTAATGTGTCTGAAAGGTCGATGAACTACATTTGAGCTTCTATTTTAAAATAGCTTCATAAAATACAACTATAAATAGATTCCTTTGGCTGCGATGCTTTCATTCCTTCACAGGTCAGTTCCTGCATCACTTTACCTTTAACACAATAACCAGCCACACTGACGTAGTATTTAGACAAATTACACTACGATCAAATAAAACTCACAATGTTAACACATGTTCACCCCAAAACAGAAAAACAGACGCTAAATTCTGCAGATTTCCCTGCTGGAAACTGCAAAAACTGTTAGTTGCTGCTAGTCCTCCTGTAAGATACTAGTTTTCCTGTAAGATGCTAGTTCTCCTGTAAGATGATAGTTCTCCTGTAAGATGCTAGTTCTCGTGTAATATACTAGTTCTCCTGTATGCTACTAGTTCTCCTGTAAGATATTACTTCTCCTGTAAGATACTAGTAAGATGCTAGTTCTCCTATAACATATTAGTTCTCCTGTATGCTACTAGCTATCCTGTAAGCTACTAGTTATCGTGTAAGATACTAGTTATCCTCTAAGATACTAGTTATCCTGTAAGATGCTAGTTCTCCTGTAAGATACTAGTTCTCCTATAAGATACTAGTTCTCCTGTAAGATACTAGTTCTCCTATAAGAAACTAGTTATCCTGTAAGATACTAGATCTCCTCTAAGATACTAGTTATCCTGTAAGATGCTAGTTCTCCTGTAAGATACTAGTTCTTCTGTAAGATACTAGTTCTCCTGTAAGCTGCTAGTTCTCCTGTAAGATACTAGTTCTCCTATAAGATACTAGTTCTCCTGTAAGATACTAGTTCTGCTGTAAGATGCTAGTTCTCCTGTAAGATACTAGTTCTCCTGTAAGATACTAGTTCTCCTGTAAGAAACTAGTTCTCCTCTAAGATACTAGTTATCCTGTAAGATGCTAGTTCTCCTGTAAGATACTAGTTCTCCTGTAAGATACTAGTTATCCTGTAAGATGCTAGTTCTCCTGTAAAATACTAGTTCTCCTGTAAGATACTAGTTATCCTGTAAGATGCTAGTTCTCCTGTAAGACACTGGTTCTGCTGTAAGATGCTAGTTCTCCTCTAACATACTAGTTCTCCTGTAAGCTGCTAGTTCTCCTGTAAGATACTAGTTCTTCTGTAAGCTGCTTGTTCTCCTGTAAGATACTAGTTCTCCTGTAAAGTGCTAGTTCGCCTGTAAGCTACTAGTTCTCCTGTAAGATACGCATTCTCCTGTATGCTACTAGTTCTCCTATAATACACTACTTCTCCTGTAAGATACTAGTAAGATGCTAGTTCTCCTGTAAGATACTAGTTCTTCTTTAAGATGCTAGTTCTCCTGTAAGATATTAGTTCTCCTGTAAGATACTAGTTCTCCTGTAAGATACTAGTTCTCCTGTATGCTACTAGTTATCCTGGAAGATACTACTTCTCCTGTAAGCTGCTAGTTCTCCTGTAAGACACTAGTTCTCCTGTACGCTGCTTGTTCTCCTGTAAGATACTAGTTCTCCTGTAAGATACTAGTTCTCCTGTAAGCTACTTGTTCTCCTGTAAAGTGCTAATTCTCCTGTAAGCTACTAGTTCTCCTGTAAGATACGCATTCTCCTGTATGCTACTAGTTCTCCTGTAAGATACTACTTATCTTGTAAGATACTAGTAAGATGCTAGTTCTCCTATAACATAATAGTTCTCCTGTATGCTACTAGCTATCCTGTAAGCTACTAGTTATCCTGTAAGATACTAGTTCTCCTCTAAGATACTAGTCATCCTGTAAGATGCTAGTTCTCCTGTAAAATACTAGTTCTCCTATATTATACTAGTTCTCCTGTAAGATACTAGTTCTCCTGTAAGATACTAGTTCTCCTGTAAGAAACTAGTTCTCCTGTAAGATACTGGTTCTCTTCTAAGATACTAGTTATCCTGTAAGATGCTAGTTCTCCTGTAAGATACTAGTTCTCCTGTAAGATACTAGTTCTCCTATAAGCTGCTAGTTCTCCTGTAAGATACTAGTTCTGCTGTAAGATGCTGGTTCTCCTGTAACATACTAGTTCTCCTGTAAGCTGCTAGTTCTCCTGTAAGATAGTAGTTCTTCTGTAAGCTGCTTGTTCTCCTGTAAGATACTAGTTCTCCTGTAAAGTGCTAGTTTGCCTGTACCCTGCTTGTTCTCCTGTAAGATACTATTTCTCCTGTAAGATACTAGTTCTCCTGTAAGAAACTAGTTCTCCTGTAAGATACTAGTTCTCCTCTAAGATACTAGTTATCCTGTAAGATGCTAGTTCTCCTGTAAGATACTAGTTCTCCTGTAAGATACTAGTTATCCTATAAGCTGCTAGTTCTCCTGTAAGATACTAGTTCTGCTGTAAGATGCTAGTTCTCCTGTAACATACTAGTTCTCCTGTAAGCTGCTAGTTCTCCTGTAAGATACTAGTTCTTCTGTAAGCTGCTTGTTCTCCTGTATGCTACTAGTTCTCCTATAATACACTACTTCTCCTGTAAGATACTAGTAAGATGCTAGTTCTCCTGTAAGATACTAGATCTCCTGTAAGATACTAGTTATCCTGTAAAATACTAGTAAGATGCTAGTTCTCCTGTAAGATACTAGTTCTCTTGTATGCTGCTAGTTCTCCTGTAAGATACTAGTTCTCTTGTATGCTACTAGTTCTCCTGTAAGCTGCTAGTTCTCCTGCAATATACTAGTTATCCTGTACGCTGCTTGTTCTCCTGTAAGATACTGGTTCTCCTGTAAGCTACTTGTTCTTCTGTAAAGCGCGAAATTCTACTGTAAGCTACTAGTTCTCCTGTAAGATACGCATTCTCTTGTATGCCACTAGTTCTACTGTAAGATACTACTTCTCCTGTAAGATACTAGTAAGATTTTAGTTCGTCTGTAAGATACAAGTTCTTCGGTAAGATGCTAGTTCTCCTGTAAGATACTAGTTCTCCTGTATGATACTAGCTCTCCTGTAAGATGCTAGTTCTCCTGTAAGATACTAGTTCTCCTGTATGATACTAGTTCTCCTGTATGATACGCATTCCCCTGTATGCTACTAGTTCTACTGTAAGATACTACTTCTCCTGTAAGATACTAGTAAGATTTTAGTTCGCTTGTAAGATACAAGTTCTTCGGTAAGATGCTAGTTCTCCTGTAAGATACTAGTTCTCCTGTATGATACTAGTTCTCCTGTATGATACTAGCTCTCCTGTAAGCTACTAGTTCTCCTGTAAGATACACATTCTCCTGTATGCTACTAGTTCTCCTGTAAGATACTACTTCTCCTGTAAGATACTAGTAAGATGCTAGTTCTCCTATAACATAATAGTTCTCCTGTATGCTACTAGCTATCCTGTAAGCTACTAGTTATCCTGTAAGATACTAGTTCTCCTCTAAGATACTAGTTATCCTGTAAGATGCTAGTTCTCCTGTAAGATACTAGTTCTCCTGTAAGAAACTAGTTCTCCTGTAAGATACTAGTTCTCCTCTAAGATACTAGTTATCCCGTAAGATGCTAGTTCTCCTGTAAGATACTAGTTCTCCTGTAAGATACTAGTTCTGCTGTAAGATGCTAGTTCTCCTGTAACATACTAGTTCTCCTGTAAGCTGCTAGTTCTCCTGTGAGATACTAGTTGTTCTGTAAGCTGCTTGTTCTCCTGTAAGATACTAGTTCTCCTATAAAGTGCTAGTTCGCCTGTAAGCTACTAGTTCTCCTGTAAGATACGCATTCTCCTGTATGCTACTAGTTCTCCTATAATACACTACTTCTCCTGTAAGATACTAGTAAGATGCTAGTTCTCCGGTAAGTTATTAGTTCTCCTGTAAGATACTAGTTCTCCTGGAAAATACTAGTAAGATACTAGTTATCCTGTAAGATGCTAGTTCTCCTGTATTATACTAGTTCTTCTGTATGATACTAGCTCTGCTGTAAGATGCTAGTTCTCCTGTATGATACTAGTTCTCCTGTATGATACTAGTTCTCCTGTATGATACTAGCTCTCCTGTAAGATACTAGTTCTCCTGTAAGATACTAGTTTTCCTGTAAACTACTAGTTCTCCTGTAAGATACTAGTTCTCCTGTATGATACTAGTTCTCCTGTATGATACTAGCTCTCCTGTAAGATGGTAGTTCTCCTGTAAGATACTAGTTCTCCTGTAAACTACTAGTTCTCCTGTAAGATGCTAGTTCTACTGTATGATACTAGTTCTACTGTAAGATACTAGTTCTCCTGTATGATACTAGTTCTCCTGTAAGATGCTAGTTCTACTGTAAGATACTAGTTCTTCGGTAAGATGCTAGTTCTCCTGTAAGATACTAGTTATCCTGTAAGATGCTAGTTCTCTTGTATGCTACTAGGTCTCCTGTAAGCTGCTAGTTCTCCTGTAATATACTAGTTATCCTGTACGCTGCTTGTTCTCATGTAAGATACTGGTTCTCCTGTAAGCTACTTGTTCTTCTGTAAAGCGCTAATTCTCCTGTAAGCTACTAGTTCTCCTGTAACATACGCATTCTCCTGTATGCTACTAGTTCTCCTGTAAGATACTAGTAAGATTTTAGTTCGCCTGTAAGATACAAGTTCTTCGGTAAGATGCTAGTTCTCCTGTAAGATACTAGTTCTCCTGTATGATACTAGTTCTGCTGTATGATACTAGCTCTCCTGTAAGATGCTAGTTCTCCTGTAAGATACTAGTTCTCCTGTATGATACTAGTTCTCCTGTATGATACTAGCTCTCCTGTAAGATACTAGTTCTCCTGTAAGATACTAGTTCTCCTGTAAACTACTAGTTCTCCTGTAAGATGCTAGTTCTACTGTATGATACTAGTTCTCCTGTATGATACTAGTTCTCCTGTATGATACTAGCTCTCCTGTAAGATGGTAGTTCTCCTGTAAGATACTAGTTCTCCTGTAAACTACTAGTTCTCCTGTAAGATGCTAGTTCTACTGTATGATACTAGTTCTACTGTATGATACTAGTTCTCCTGTATGATACTAGTTCTCCTGTAAGATGCTAGTTCTACTGTAAGATACTTGTTCTTCGGTAAGATGCTAGTTCTCCTGTAAGATACTAGTTATCCTGTAAGATGCTAGTTCTCCTGTAAGATACTAGTTCTCCTGTAAGATGCTAGTTCTCCTGTAAGATACTAGTTCTCCTGTAAGATACTAGTTCTCCTGTATGATACTAGTTCTCCTGTATGATACTAGTTCTTCTGTATGATACTAGCTCTGCTGTAAGATGCTAGTTCTCCTGTAAGATACTAGTTCTCCTGTAAACTACTAGTTCTCCTGTAAGATGCTAGTTCTACTGTATGATACTAGTTCTCCTGTAAACTACTAGTTCTCCTGTAAGATACTAGTTCTCCTGTAAACTACTAGTTCTCCTGTATGATACTAGCTCTCCTGTAAGCTACTAGTTCTCCTGTAAGATACGCATTCTCCTGTATGCTACTAGTTCTCCTGTAAGATACTACTTCTCCTGTAAGATACTAGTAAGATGCTAGTTCTCCTGTAACATACTAGTTCTCCTGTAAGCTGCTAGTTCTCCTGTGAGATACTAGTTGTTCTGTAAGCTGCTTGTTCTCCTGTAAGATACTAGTTCTCCTGTAAAGTGCTAGTTCGCCTGTAAGCTACTAGTTCTCCTGTAAGATACGCATTCTCCTGTATGCTACTAGTTCTCCTATAATACACTACTTCTCCTGTAAGATACTAGTAAGATGCTAGTTCTCCGGTAAGTTATTAGTTCTCCTGTAAGATACTAGTTCTCCTGGAAAATACTAGTAAGATACTAGTTATCCTGTAAGATGCTAGTTCTCCTGTATGATACTAGTTCTCCTGTATGATACTAGCTCTCCTGTAAGATACTAGTTCTCCTGTAAGATACTAGTTTTCCTGTAAACTACTAGTTCTCCTGTAAGATGCTAGTTCTACTGTATGATACTAGTTCTCCTGTATGATACTAGTTCTCCTGTATGATACTAGCTCTCCTGTAAGATGGTAGTTCTCCTGTAAGATACTAGTTCTCCTGTAAACTACTAGTTCTCCTGTAAGATGCTAGTTCTACTGTATGATACTAGCTCTGCTGTAAGATGCTAGTTCTCCTGTAAGATACTAGTTCTCCTGTAAGATGCTAGTTCTACTGTATGATACTAGTTCTCCTTTAAACTACTAGTTCTCCTGTAAGATACTAGTTCTCCTGTAAACTACTAGTTCTCCTGTAAAATACTAGTTCTCCTGTACGCTACGAGTTCTCCTGTAAGATACTAGTTCTCCTGTAAGATGCTAGTTCTCCTGTAAGATACTAGTTCTCCTGTAAGATACTAGTTCTCCTGTAAGATACTAGTTTTCCTGTATGATACTAGCTCTCCTGTAAGATACTAGTTCTCCTGTATGATTCTAGCTCTCCTGTAAGATACTAGTTCTCCTGTATGATACTAGTTCTCCTGTAAGATACTAGTTCTCCTGTAAGATACTAGTTCTCCTGTAAGATACTAGTTTTCCTGTATGATACTAGCTTTCCTGTAAGATACTAGTTCTCCTGTAAGATTCTAGTTATCCTGTAAGATACTAGTTCTCCTGTATGATACTAGCCCTCCTGTAAGATACTAGTTATCCTATAAGATACTAGTTCTTCTGTAAGATGCTAGTTCTCCTCTAAGATACTAGTTCTCCTCTAAGATGCTAGTTCTCCTGTAAGAAACTAATTCTCCTATAAGATACTAGTTCTCCTGTAAGATACTAGTTCTCCTGTAAGATACTAGTTCTCCTGTATGATACTAGCTCTCTTGTAAGATACTAGTTCTCCTGTAAGATACTAGTTCTCCTGTAAGATACTAGTTCTCCTGTAAACTACTAGTTCTCCTGTAACATGCTAGTTCTACTGTATGATACTAGTTCTACTGTATGATACTAGTTCTCCTGTATGATACTAGCTCTCCTGTAAGATACTAGTTCTCCTGTAAGATACTAGTTCTCCTGTAAACTACTAGTTCTCCTGTAAGATGCTAGTTCTACTGTATGATACTAGTTCTACTGTAAGATACTAGTTCTCCTTTAAGATACTAGTTCTCCTGTATGATACTAGTTCTCCTGTATGATACTAGTTCTTCTATATGATACTAGCTCTCCTGTAAGATGCTAGTTCTCCTGTAAGATACTAGTTCTCCTGTAAACTACTAGTTCTCCTGTAAGATGCTAGTTCTACTGTATGATACTAGTTCTCCTTTAAACTACTAGTTCTCCTGTAAGATACTAGTTCTCCTGTAAACTATTAGTTCTCCTGTAAAATACTAGTTCTCCTGTATGATACGAGTTCTCCTGTAAGATACTAGTTCTCCTGTAAGGTACTAGTTCTCCTGTAAGATACTAGTTATCCTGTAAGATACTAGTTCTCCTGTATGATACTAGCTATCCTGTAAGATACTAGTTCCCCTGTATGATTCTAGCTCTCCTGTATGCTACTAGTTCTCCTGTAAGATTCTAGTTATCCTGTAAGATACTAGTTCTCCTGGATGATACTAGCTCTCTTGTAAGATACTAGTTCTCCTGTAAGATACTAGTTATCCTATAAGATACTAGTTCTTCTGTAAGATGCTAGTTCTCCTCTAAGATACTAGTTCTCCTGTAAGATGCTAGTTCTCCTGTAAGATACTAATTCTCCTATAAGATACTAGTTCTCCTGTAAGATACTAGTTCTCCTGTAAGCTAGTAGTTCTCCTGTATGATACTAGCTCTCCTGTAAGATACTAGTTAACCTATAAGATACTATTTCTCCTGTAAGATACTAGTTCTCCTCTAAGATACTAGTTATTCTGTAAGATACTAGTTCTCCTGTACGATACTAGTTCTCCTGTATGATACTAGCTCTCTTGTAAGATACTAGTTCTCCTGTAAGATACTAGTTCTCCTGTAAGATACTAGTTCTCCTGTAAACTATTAGTTCTCCTGTAAGATGCTAGTTCTACTGTATGATACTAGTTCTACTGTATGATACTAGTTCTCCTGTATCATACTAGCTCTCCTGTAAGATACTAGTTCTCCTGTAAGATACTAGTTTTCCTGTAAACTATTAGTTCTCCTGTAAGATGCTAGTTCTACTGTATGATACTAGTTCTACTGTATGATACTAGTTCTCCTGTATCATACTAGCTCTCCTGTAAGATACTAGTTCTCCTGTAAGATGCTAGTTCTACTGTATGATACTAGTTCTCCTGTATGATACTAGTTCTCCTGTAAGATGCTAGTTCTACTGTATGATACTAGTTCTACTGTAAGATACTAGTTCTCCTGTATGATACTAGCTCTCCTGTAAGATGCTAGTTCTACTGTAAGATGCTAGTTATCCTGTAAGATACTAGTTTTACTGTAAGATGCTAGTTCTCCTGTAAGATACTAGTTATTCTGTAAGATGCTAGTTCTCCTGTAAGATACTAGTTCTCCTGTATGATACTAGCTTTCCTGTAGGATGCTAGTTCTCCTTTAAGATACTAGTTCTCCTGTATGATACTAGTTCTCCTGTATGATACTAGCTCTCCTGTAAGATGCTAGTTCTCCTGTAAGATACTAGTTCTCCTGTAAACTACTAGTTCTCCTGTAAGATGCTAGTTCTACTGTATGATACTAGTTCTCTTGTAAACTACTAGCTCTCCTGTAAGATACTAGTTATCCTATAAGATACTAGTTCTCCTGTAAGATACTAGTTCTCCTCTAAGATACTAGTTATCCTGTAAGATACTAGTTCTCCTGTATGATACTAGCTCTCTTGTAAGATACTAGTTCTCCTGTAAGATACTAGTTCTCCTGTAAGATACTAGTTCTCCTCTAAGATACTAGTTATCCTGTAAGATACTAGTTCTCCTGTATGATACTAGCTCTCTTGTAAGATACTAGTTCTCCTGTAAGATACTAGTTCTCCTCTACTAGCTATCCTGTAAGATACTAGTTTTCCTGTAAGATACTAGTTCTCCTGTATGATACTAGCTCTCCTGTATGCTACTAGTTCTCCTGTAAGATACTAGTTCTCCTCTATGATACTAGCTCTCCTGTAAGATACTAGTTATCCTATAAGATGCTAGTTCTCCTGTAAGATGCTAGTTCTCCTCTAAGATACTAGTTATCCTGTAAGATGCTAGTTCTCCTGTAAGATACTAGTTCTCCTATAAGATATTAGTTCTCCTGTACGATACTAGTTCTCCTGTAAGATACTAGTTCTCCTGTAAGAAACTAGTTCTCCTGTAAGATACTAGTTCTCCTCTAAGATACTAGTTATCCTGTAAGATGCTAGTTCTCCTGTAAGATACTAGTTCTCCTGTAAGATGCTAGTTCTCCTGTAAGATACTAGTTATCCTGTAAGATGCTAGTTCTCCTGTAAGATACTAGTTCTCCTGTAAGATGCTAGTTCTCCTGTAAGATACTAGTTCTCCTGTAAGATACTAGTTCTCCTGTATGATACTAGTTCTCCTGTATGATACTAGTTCTTCTGTATGATACTAGCTCTGCTGTAAGATGCTAGTTCTCCTGTAAGATACTAGTTCTCCTGTAAACTACTAGTTCTCCTGTAAGATGCTAGTTCTACTGTATGATACTAGTTCTCCTGTAAACTACTAGTTCTCCTGTAAGATACTAGTTCTCCTGTAAACTACTAGTTCTCCTGTATGATACTAGCTCTCCTGTAAGCTACTAGTTCTCCTGTAAGATACGCATTCTCCTGTATGCTACTAGTTCTCCTGTAAGATACTACTTCTCCTGTAAGATACTAGTAAGATGCTAGTTCTCCTGTAACATACTAGTTCTCCTGTAAGCTGCTAGTTCTCCTGTGAGATACTAGTTGTTCTGTAAGCTGCTTGTTCTCCTGTAAGATACTAGTTCTCCTGTAAAGTGCTAGTTCGCCTGTAAGCTACTAGTTCTCCTGTAAGATACGCATTCTCCTGTATGCTACTAGTTCTCCTATAATACACTACTTCTCCTGTAAGATACTAGTAAGATGCTAGTTCTCCGGTAAGTTATTAGTTCTCCTGTAAGATACTAGTTCTCCTGGAAAATACTAGTAAGATACTAGTTATCCTGTAAGATGCTAGTTCTCCTGTATGATACTAGTTCTCCTGTATGATACTAGCTCTCCTGTAAGATACTAGTTCTCCTGTAAGATACTAGTTTTCCTGTAAACTACTAGTTCTCCTGTAAGATGCTAGTTCTACTGTATGATACTAGTTCTCCTGTATGATACTAGTTCTCCTGTATGATACTAGCTCTCCTGTAAGATGGTAGTTCTCCTGTAAGATACTAGTTCTCCTGTAAACTACTAGTTCTCCTGTAAGATGCTAGTTCTACTGTATGATACTAGCTCTGCTGTAAGATGCTAGTTCTCCTGTAAGATACTAGTTCTCCTGTAAGATGCTAGTTCTACTGTATGATACTAGTTCTCCTTTAAACTACTAGTTCTCCTGTAAGATACTAGTTCTCCTGTAAACTACTAGTTCTCCTGTAAAATACTAGTTCTCCTGTACGCTACGAGTTCTCCTGTAAGATACTAGTTCTCCTGTAAGATGCTAGTTCTCCTGTAAGATACTAGTTCTCCTGTAAGATACTAGTTCTCCTGTAAGATACTAGTTTTCCTGTATGATACTAGCTCTCCTGTAAGATACTAGTTCCCCTGTATGATTCTAGCTCTCCTGTAAGATACTAGTTCTCCTGTATGATACTAGTTCTCCTGTAAGATACTAGTTCTCCTGTAAGATACTAGTTCTCCTGTAAGATACTAGTTTTCCTGTATGATACTAGCTCTCCTGTAAGATACTAGTTCTCCTGTAAGATTCTAGTTATCCTGTAAGATACTAGTTCTCCTGTATGATACTAGCCCTCCTGTAAGATACTAGTTATCCTATAAGATACTAGTTCTTCTGTAAGATGCTAGTTCTCCTCTAAGATACTAGTTCTCCTCTAAGATGCTAGTTCTCCTGTAAGAAACTAATTCTCCTATAAGATACTAGTTCTCCTGTAAGATACTAGTTCTCCTGTAAGATACTAGTTCTCCTGTATGATACTAGCTCTCTTGTAAGATACTAGTTCTCCTGTAAGATACTAGTTCTCCTGTAAGATACTAGTTCTCCTGTAAACTACTAGTTCTCCTGTAACATGCTAGTTCTACTGTATGATACTAGTTCTACTGTATGATACTAGTTCTCCTGTATGATACTAGCTCTCCTGTAAGATACTAGTTCTCCTGTAAGATACTAGTTCTCCTGTAAACTACTAGTTCTCCTGTAAGATGCTAGTTCTACTGTATGATACTAGTTCTACTGTAAGATACTAGTTCTCCTTTAAGATACTAGTTCTCCTGTATGATACTAGTTCTCCT
>NC_041348.1:32609966-32647466 GCF_004354835.1 Perca flavescens
GAGAGAGAGAGAGACAGACAGACAGGCAGAGAGAGAGAGACAGGCAGAGAGACAGACAGACAGACAGACAGGCAGAGAGAGAGAGAGACAGACAGACAGACAAGCAGAGAGAGAGACAGACAGAACATTCTAATGACAACAAGAAGTAATTCACAGATGAATGATTGATGATGATTAGTGAGTTAAAAAGTGTCTTTATCCAAGATTTATAAACAGATGTCTGTCTGTCTGTGTCTGTGTGTGTGTGTGTGTGTGTGTATAACTGATAATTGCCTGTGTGTGTGTGTGTGTGTGTCTGTGTGTGTGTGTGTGTGTGTGTGTATAACTGATAATTGCCTGTGTGTGTGTGTGTGTGTGTGTGTGTGTGTGTGTGTGTGTGTGTATAACTGATAATTGCCTGTGTGTGTGTGTGTGTGTGTGTGTGTGTGTGTGTGTGTAACTGATAATTGCCTGTGTGTATGTGTGTGTGTATGTGTGTGTGTGTGTGTGTGTGTGTCTCAGGCTTGTGCACAATTCAGAATGTAATTGAGAATGACTGTCAATTAAATTGAATTATTGTCAAAATCAGGATCTAGAATTACAAGTCGAATTTGAATTAAAGGAAGCAGAATTGCAATTCAATAAAAATTCAAATAAATTCATATACATAGTTTAAATGAAGTGTTTAACAGTGAAGCTTTACATCAGATATGATTACATTACATATTCTATAAATGATATTAGTTTGAACTATTTGTACAAAATACATTAACAGGACATGAATGTTAAAAGCTTGACTAGATCTTTTAACATTAACAACAACAGAATTAAGAGTTCAGTTTGATTTAAAAAGGCTTCATGTG
Source organism: Perca flavescens (assembly GCF_004354835.1). Taxonomy (NCBI): domain Eukaryota; kingdom Metazoa; phylum Chordata; class Actinopteri; order Perciformes; family Percidae; genus Perca; species Perca flavescens. Next base: position 32,610,809 of record NC_041348.1, read on the forward strand.
TTCCCTTACTCAGTTACAGCCAGATGTGATTATATTATATTATATATTATGGCATTATGGCATTATTTGGTATCACTGGATATCTTATGTGTTTAAAAGCATGCCAGCACACTTTTTACTTATTGTTAATCAAGAAAACGATTCTTGTCAATTGTGGAATTAATATAAATATTTGTTCTCTTAAAGAGAGATCTATATTTTGGAACAGAATGTATAGGGTTATTAAATGAATGTATGTATGTGTATTAATGTAATTGTTTTTAGTTGTATTACTGAGGTAAAATGTGTAATTCAATTAGTTACTAATGCATTGATAAAGTAATCCACACCACTTTTATAATGGGTAACTTATAACAGTAAGCAATAACATTCCTGTTGTGGGACTGTCTGGAATTTCTTTGAATTTAATTCAACTTCCTGTCATTCCAATTCAACTTCCTGTGGGGCGGAGTCAATTCAATTCAAATTTATTAATGGAGGCCCATTCTGAAATTCTGAATTTTGCACAAGACTGGTGTGTGTGTGTGTGTGTGTGTCACACACAGACACACACACACAGACACACACACACACACACACACACACACACACACACACACGTTTTGGATCATACTGGTTTAATTTCTACGGGATCTTTGAGTTTAATTATTATTATTATTATTATTAATAGCAGACTTCTCTTCCTACGCTGGGGACTGGCTACGCTATAACAACAACAGCATTAAATAAAATACATTATAAAGAAATATGAAAGCTAAACTGTGTTTCAGACGGCGGAGGAGATTGATCAGCTGACTGTTGATGAAGACCTGAATGACATCGAGAGAGCCGTCTACCTGCTCAGGTAAGACTGGTCCCGTTGGTTCTGGTCCATAGTCTGGGAAAACCCTCAGGGGCTTCTGGCTAATGGGAGATTAGCTCTGCAAGTCCGTCTGGCCAAGAGCCCATTCAAACCCATTTCCAATGTTTCCAACCGTCGGCTCTACACCAATCACAACCGTTGAGGAGGGCTCTACACCAATCACAACCGTTGAGGAGGGCTCTACACCAATCACAACCGCTCTACACCAATCACAACCGTTGAGGAGGGCTCTACACCAATCACAACCAATCACAACCGTTGAGGAGGGCTCTACACCAATCACAACCGTTGAGGAGGGCTCTACACCAATCACAACCGTTGAGACGGGCTCTACACCAATCACAACCGTTGAGACAGGCTCTACACCAATCACAACCGTTGAGGAGGGCTCTACACCAATCACAACCGTTGAGGAGGGCTCTACACCAATCACAACCGTTGAGGAGGGCTCTACACCAATCACAACCGTTGAGACAGGCTCTACACCAATCACAACCGTTGAGACGGGCTCTACACCAATCACAACCGTTGAGACAGGCTCTACACCAATCACAACCGTTGAGGAGGGCTCTACACCAATCACAACCGTTGAGGAGGGCTCTACACCAATCACAACCGTTGAGGAGGGCTCTACACCAATCACAACCGTTGAGGCGGGCTCTACACCAATCACAACCGTTGAGACGGGCTCTACACCAATCACAACCATTGAGGAGGGCTCTACACCAATCACAACCATTGAGGAGGGCTCTACACCAATCACAACCGTTGAGGAGGGCTCTACACCAATCACAACCGTTGAAACGGGCCTACACCAATCACAACCATTGAGGAGGGCTCTACACCAATCACAACCGTTGAGACGGGCTCTACACCAATCACAACCATTGAGGAGGGCTCTACACCAATCACAACCATTGAGGAGGGCTCTACACCAATCACAACTGTTGAGGAGGGCTCTACACCAATCACAACCGTTGAGGAGGACTCTACACCAATCACAACCATTGAGGAGGGCTCTACACCAATCACAACCATTGAGGCGGGCTCTACACCAATCACAACCATTGAGGAGGGCTCTACACCAATCACAACCGTTGAGGCGGGCTTTACACCAATCACAACCATTGAGGCGGGCTTTAAACGATGGCGATAGCACAGATTGTTTACATTCAACATGGCGGCTACCAAAGCCCGTTGATGCTGCTGTCGCCAATCACAACCATTGAGGCGGGCTTTAAACGATGGCCCAGATCTTTGCATTCTGATTGGTTGAAGGACTATCCAATGGCGCCCTGATTGGTTGAAGGACTATCCAATGGCGCCCAGAGGCATTTGAGCGGCGTGCGTTGGTGCCGCCCCTTTGGAAATGGGCTGTGAATGAAGCTTCCCAGGCTATCTAGTCCAGAGTTTTCCTCAGAAACTGTAAACTGTAACCAACGCGTTCTCATCAACCGGTTCGTATGGTAGCGAACCAATCAAAGGCGACCGCCGGACGGTCACGGGACGCAAGCTACGGGACGCCAGCTACGGGACGCCAGCTACGGTGCTCCATTGTGTCAGCACAGAGGGGATGGGGGGGGTTACAACCCCCCCAATAAGCAATCTGGCCAGTGCAACCCACCCCAAAAACCTATTATAATTTACTACATAAATTAATGAAGAAAAGGCACAAATTGTTGCAGAAACAATCAACAGAATGCATAAAAATGTGCGTTGCCAAACAAAAAGCGGAGCTCTGAATCCCCCACACTCACACGCTTGAAGGTGACTGCAATTCATGAAGACGTATAGCCCAGCAACAATCTATCTAAAATAACACCTTTTGGGAGTACCATTCATGATATGTAGTAAAATACTGAAGTTGTGGGAAGTTTATATAGCTTAAACTGTATGTTTCATCCGTCCCCCTATGCTGTTTCATGAGTCCCGACCAGGAGGGACGAATTAAACTTTACGCACGCCCCACTTTTGCTGTAATATGAACGGTTTTGTTCAAAGCTGAAAATGCAACTGTATTTGACAGATGACAGGTGTAGGTTGCTAGTGACAAAATATTAGCTTTCAGTGCGATACGATCGCTTTGTAAATTACGTTTAATTAAAAAGTGTTTCAACTGTCCCGGCTCTCCCCTATTTCCTGTTGATGTGTTTCCTGTTGATGTGTTTCCTGTTTCCTGTCAGCGTGGGTCAGGAGGTGCAGAGAGCGAGCGTCATCAGTAACCTGCCGAGCCTCGTCCGCCAGAATCCAGCTGAGACCTTCCGCCGGGTCGTCCCAAAGGTCCGGGTATGTACCCCTGCTGTCAGTCCTTCACTGTGTCATCCAGGTAACCTGTCGTAGCAGTTAACAGGTGTGTCATTCAGGTAACTTGTGGTAGCAGGTAACAGGTGTGTCATCCAGGTAACTTGTGGTAGCAGGTAACAGGTGTGTCATTCAGGTAACTTGTGGTAGCAGGTAACAGGTGTGTCATCCAGGTAACCTGTGGTAGCAGGTAACAGGTGTGTCATCCAGGTAACCTGTGGTAGCAGGTAACAGATGTGTCATCCAGGTAACCTGTAGTAGCAGGTAACAGGTGTGTCATCCAGGTAACCTGTGGTAGCAGGTAACAGATGTGTCATCCAGGTAACCTGTGGTAGCAGGTAACAGGTGTGTCATCCAGGTAACCTGTGGTAGCAGGTAACAGATGTGTCATCCAGGTAACCTGTAGTAGCAGGTAACAGGTGTGTCATCCAGGTAACCTGTAGTAGCAGGTAACAGGTGTGTCATCCAGGTAACCTGTGGTAACAGGTAACAGGTGTGTCATCCAGGTAACCTGTGGTAACAGGTAACAGGTGTGTCATACAGGTAACCTGTGGTAACAGGTGTGTCATCCAGGTAACCTGTGGTAACAGGTAACAGGTGTGTCATCCAGGTAACCTGTGGTAACAGGTAACAGGTGTGTCATCCAGGTAACCTGTGGTAACAGGTAACAGGTGTGTCATCCAGGTAACCTGTGGTAACAGGTAACAGGTGTGTCATCCAGGTAACCTGTGGTAACAGGTGTGTCATCCAGGTAACCTGTGGTTACAGGTAACAGGTGTGTCATCCAGGTAACCTGTGGTAACAGGTAACAGGTGTGTCATCCAGGTAACCTGTGGTAACAGGTAACAGGTGTGTCATGCAGGTAACAGGTTTGTCATCCAGGTAACCTGTGGTAGCAGGTAACAGGTGTGTCATCCAGGTAACCTGTAGTACCAGGTGTGACATCCAGGTAACCTGTGGTAACAGGTGTGTCATCCAGGTAACCTGTGCTGTCTGACCCGACTCAGGAGGTCCTGAACGGAGCCGGAGCAGACATCCAGCTGGCGGCGGCCGCGTCGTTCCTCACCATCCTGCAGGATGACATCATCCTGATCCACACCCACACCTTCTCCATCCTGAAGACCGTCCTGCTGCACCTGAACCACCGAGACACAGGTAACGTCTCAACCAACCGTCCTGCTGCACCTCAACCACGAGACACAGGTAACACACACCAACCCTAACGTCTCAATCAAGTTTCATACAAATCAAAAGAACTGGGTGGTGATGGAGCAGTGGATATGACACATGCCTTTGGTGTGCGAGATCTGGGTCCGACTATAATTTTGCAAATATACATGTAATAGTTTCAGTACTATCATCAGGTAAAATGGTCTAGTACCAGCCACATGCTGACATTGGCGGTGTGTGTGTGTGTGTGTGTGTGTGTGTGTGTGTGTGTGTGTGTGTGTGTGTCCGACAGTGGTGAGCAGCGCCTGGTTGGAGACTCTGCTGTGGGCCATCAGCGCCCTGCCCAAAGAGACCATCAAACAGGAGGTACTGGGATCTTTACACAGGATGTACTGGGATTACTGGGATTAATGGGATCTTTACACAGTGTGAATTCTGCAGATTTCCTTTCGGATTACAGCTGAAATCTGTAAACAAATCAGATTCCATCTGGCACTTCTGATTATTTATCATTTAAAAGTATGACTTTATACCAATCTATCTGGGCAATTCTACATTTCTACATCACTGTCTGTACGTCTATATGTCTGTCTGTCTGTCTGTCTGTCTGTTTGTCTGTCTGTCTCTCTGTCTGTCTGTCTGTCTATATGTCTTTCTATATGTCTGTCTGTCTGTCTGTCTGCAGGTGCTGAACCCTCTCCTCTACCAGTCCCAGCTGTCTCACTCTCTTCAGGCTCGTCTGGCCAGCTGTCGGATTTTGGGGAAAGTTGCCTGCAAGTTCGACTCCCACATGTGAGCTACAACACCGAGTACATACCGTACCATTCTTTATGCTATGCTAAGCAAGGTGTCCTACTGCACCATTCTTTATGCTATGCTAGCTGTCCTACTGCACCATTCTTTATGCTATGCTAAGCTAGCTGTCCTACTGCATCATTATTTATGCTGGGCTAAGCTAGCTGTCATACGAGGGTACTACACTAGAGCTGCAAAGATTAATGGATTAGCTGAAGTGTGGTGAGTGTCGTGTGACTGCCTTGCATCAGGTGTTGAGACCGAGACTTTGAAAGGTTGAGACAGAGACTTTGAGGGGTTGAGACCAAGACTGTGAGGGGTCCAGACCGAGACTTTGAGGGGTTGAGACCGAGACTTTGAGGGGTCCAGACCGAGACTTTGAGGGGTTGAGACGGAGACTTTGAGGGGTTGAGACTGAGCCTTTGAAGGGTTGAGACTGAGACTTTGAGGGATTGAGACTGAGACTTTGGGGGATTGAGACTGAGACTTTGAAGGGTTGAGACTGAGACTTTGAAGGGTCCAGACCCAGACTTTGAGGGGTTGAGACTGAGACTTTGAAGGGTCCAGACCCAGACTTTGAGGGGTTGAGACTGAGACTTTGAGGGGTCCAGACCGAGACTTTGAGGGATTGAGACCAATTCAAGACCAAGACTTTGAGGGGTTAAGACTGAGACTTTGAGGGGTCCAGACCGAGACTTTGAGGGGTTGAGACCGAGAATTTGAGGGATTGAGACCAAGTCAAGACCGAGACTTTGAGGGGTTAAGACAGAGTTATGACAAAGACCAAGACATAGACCAAGACCAAGACCAAGACCAGACCAGTGCCAGACAGGTAGAACATCTTCTCCTGTCTTCTGCATTTACTGTTGGGAGTGCGTGTTAAAGGGTCTGGGAGAAGTGGTTAACAGTAACAAATTCCATTAGAAATGAATCAAGTTATTAGTTGCGTTTGAAGCAGGATGTTTTACATCCAATCACAGTAATGCCTCTTCATCCGAGATGAGACTGAGACTTTCAGAAAGTGTTCTAGAGTCTACAACAGTGCGGTGTGTTGTTGACATGTTGACCTGGTCTGACACTAACAGCTGTTTCCTGTGTGTCAGAGTGAAGAAGGAGCTGCTGCCGTTGGCTCGGTCTTTATGTCAGGACGAGGACTTGGAGGTCCGAGCCTGCATGTGCCGTCAACTGGAGAGCATCGCTAGAGCCAGCGGGTAAAGTTCACCAAACACAAACCAGACATCCCGACAGAGACACACTAACTATAATCCGCCAGAACCAGCATGTAAAGTTCACCAAACAATAACCAGACATCCCGACAGAGACACAGTAACCATAACAGTTTGTGTGTCTCGGTCCCTTTAGGGTGGACGACACCCGGATGGAGCTGCTTCCTGAACTGGTGGAGCTGGCCGGAGACGAGGAGAGCAGTGTCCGGCTCGCCGCCTTCGACACCGTCATCAACCTGTTGGAGATGATGGACAGCGGTAATTCGCCCGGCAGCGCTGTTTCCTGAACACTGTTTTCTGAATGCTGTTTCTTGAACGCTGTTTCCTGAACGCTGTTTCTTGAACGCTGTTTCCTGAATGCTGTTTCCTGAATGCTGTTTCCTGAACGCTGTTTCCTGAACGATGTTTCTTGAACGCTGTTTCCTGAACGCTGTTTCTTGAACGCTGTTTCCTGAACGCTGTTTCTTGAACGCTGTTTCCTGAACGCTGTTTCCTGAACGCTGTTTCCTGAACGGTGCTTCTTGAACGGTGTTTCTTGAATGCTGTTTCATGAATGCTGTTCCTAAACGGTGTTCCTGAACGCTGTTTCCTGAAAGCTGTTTCGTGAACGGTGCTTCTTGAATTCTGTTTCCTGAACACCAGTTCAGAGCAAAGATTCTTGTTAAGACGAGTTTAAACTTTTCTGCAGCGTTCTGAAAGCTGCCAGTTTCCACCAATAAATCAACTGCATAGAAACCTCTCTCTGGACTTGCTAACCCTCGTTGTGAATCTTTGGTCTGAATTGGGCTTTCAACTGTGAAGTTAAATGAACGGAAACAGATCATGGATTTATAGCTTCCTCTCGCTCTCAGATGACAAACTCCACATCGTGGTTCCCATGGTGATGGCGGCGTGCGAGGTGTCGTCGCAGGCGGACGAAGCCGTTGTGGCATCTCTGTCATTCCAGTTTGGGAAGCTGTGCAGCGGACTGGCAGGTGAGACTCAGCACTAATGTCACACAATAGAAACAGTAGAGACAAGATTAGAAACTGTGGGTTAGGGTTAGTGTCTCCACACAGTAAGAAGGTGGCGCTGTTAGTGTCTCAACACAGTTAGAAGGCTCCCTGTCTGATCCAGACTATGTGTTTCAGGCTCCCTGTCTGATGTTGACTCTGTGTTTCAGGCTCCCTGTCTGATGTGGACTCTGTGTTTCAGGCTTCCTGTCAGATCTGGACTCTGTGTTTCAGGCTCCCTGTCTGATTTGGACTCTCAGGCTCCCTGTCTGATGTGGACTCTGCGTTTCAGGCTCCCTGTCTGATGTGGACTCTGTGTTTCAGGCTCCCTGTCCGAGGAGCAGAAGGCCCGGTTGCTGCAGATGTTTAAGGTTCTGTGTGTCACCGGTCTGCAGACAGAAGGAAACCAGACTGACGGCAATGAGGCGACCCTGATCCACAACGAGGCGATCCTGATCCGCTGCAACTGCTGCTACAACCTGCCGGTACACACAAACACTCAGAGCTACAACAACCTGCCGGTACACACAAACACTCAGAGCTACAACAAGCTGCCGGTACACACAAACACTCAGAGCTACAACAACCTCCCGGTACACACAAACACTCAGAGCTACAACAACCTGCCGGTACACACAAACACTCAGAGCTACAACAACCTGCCGGTACACACAAACACTCAGAGCTACAACAACCTGCCGGTACACACAAACACTCAGAGCTACAACAACCTGCCGTACACACAAACACTCAGAGCTACAACAACCTGCCGGTACACACAAACACTCAGAGCTACAACAACCTGCCGGTACACACAAACACTCAGAGCTACAACAACCTGCCGGTACAGACAAACACTCAGAGCTACAACAACCTGCCGGTACACACAAACACAGAGTTACAAGAACCTGCCGGTACACACAAACACTCAGAGCTACAACAACCTGCCGGTACACACAAACACAGAGTTACAACAACCTGCCGGTACAGACAATACTCTGAACTTTAATCACCTGGGCCCAGGTTTTCAAGAAACGTAATCTCGATCAAATTGATTTGGATTTGGAAATCCCATGTTTAGCTGTCCAGGATCACCTGATCCCGATTATTTTTATGCCAGTTGTTTAAAGGAAAATTGGATTGGATCACTGGGATCCAAATACCAAATTTCAGGTGTCATCAGCTGTAAACATTGATTTTGTGATCATTCACTTAAAAAAAAATGATTTTATTTTGTTTGAAAAATCCCAACTGAATCCACCCTTCTGATTGGATCAGGATAATCCTGTTTTTTTTTGATCAAATAGATCCCAAAGTGAGTTCAAAGTCAGGTTTGATCCAGATCAAATGTAAGATCCCGTTACCTGCTCTGATCTTAGTTCAGAATCCCTCTTCGCTTTTGGAAAACTCATTTCCAAGATTTGATCCAATCAGTGATCCAAAATCCCACCGGATTACTCTTGAAAAACTGGGCCCAGTTGGTTGATGTAACTTCCAGCTCTCTCTTTCTCTCTCTCTCTCTCTCTCTCTCTCTCTCTCTCTCTCTCCCTTCCCTCTCTCTCTCTCTCTCTCTCTCTCCTCCCCTCTCTCTCTCTCTGTCTCTCTCTGTTTCTCTCTGTCTCTCTGTGTCATTTGTTGCCAAACAGTTCGGTAACCATGGTCATGTGTCTCTCTCTCTCTCTCTGTCTGTCTCTCTCTCTGTCTATCTCTCTCTCTCTGTCTCTCTCTCTCTCTCTCTCTCTCTCTCTCTGTCTCCAGGCCATGGTGGTATTTGCAGACTCAGCTCACTTCCTGTCCGAGCTCTACCCATCGTTCTCTAGTCTTTGCTGTGACCCAGAGGTCAGCGTTCGCCGGAGTGCAGCAGCCGGTTTCCACCAGGTCAGATCACAGCTCCAGATCCTGGTCCAGATCCTGATCCCAGATCCCAGATCAGCAATCACAGCTCCAGCCACCAGATCCTGATCACAGATCAGAGATCACAGCTCCAGATCCAGATCCTGATCACAGATCAAAGATCACAGATCAGAGATCACAGCTCCAGCCACCAGATCCTGATCCATTTCCTCTTAGTCTACAGCTCCACCGCCACGTTTTGGTTTAAAAAGGAATATCTTCTGCTACGTTTCCCCCGTTTTGGTTCTGACTCTGCGGGGTTGTGTTTCAGTCTCAACGGCTCCAAACGGAGACCTTTGGCAACACCAACACTGACTCCAACGTTTCTCCGTCCTGATTGGTTTTTATTGGTCTCGACGTCTCGTTCTCTGAGACTTAAAGCTACTAACGTTAGCATGCTAACTACCAGCAGGGGGAGGAGTTTCCTGTTTATGTCCAGCATACCAGGATGATGATGAGATATTTGGAGGTTTGGGCGTGTTAGTTTAAACAGAGATTAGTTCTTTTACTGGAGATTAAAACACTTGGTGCACTGGGCCTACCCATTTTAGGTCCAGGCCTGCCCATTTTGACCCAGGCATATAGTGAGTAGTGAGTGATTTTCATTCTAGCAGTTCATCCAATAAGCAGCCCGAGGAAAGCTTTGAGTGAAAGCTTCTCAGCCAATCAGCAGCTTCTACCCCACGTGTGGACTCTTAAGCCCACCCACAGGCTGCATCGTCACCAGCAAGTGATCCAATGAAATTAATGACGTTTGCGCGCAAGCTTTTCAAGCCAGCTCAATGAGACAGACACAGAGTGTAGCTATTAGCTAATATGAAACACTAAGCGAAGCAAAGCAGCTTGCTTCCCCCCTCCACCTCACATCAGCAAGGCAAGTAGGCTAACAGTTAGGCTAACATTAACGTTAGTGTCTGGCTGTCTGTATACAGGGGAACCTGTTTTTTTTGGCTTATTATAACTGGCCCATCCAGTTTTCTGGAGGCCACCTATAATCAAAATTCTGGCCCCGCTAGTGGTGTACGGAGATCACTTTGGGATCAAAACTCAAACGCTTAAAAAACAAAACGTAACGCTGGAGATGTAGTGCTAGCTTAGCAGCAGTTTTAAGCTAGGGCTAGTATTTCTAGGGAATTATCTGTTGAAGTATCTGTCTGTAGACGCTCCGACATCCCCATCTTCAGGCTTGGCTTCTCGTTGGGGGAATAACATTTAAAAAGGAAAGATAAAAGACGGAAAGACCCCAGAAGTTGTTCAACTGCTGAATTAAATAAAGTTCTCTGCAGACTTGCAGAATGAAACATGAGTCTATAGTTTGTAAAGCTGACTTCCTGATTGGCTCCTCCCCTTCCTGTCAGGTGGTGAAGCTGCTGGGACCAAATGCCCAGCTGGTCCACAAAGAGCTGCTGTCTCTGCTGCAGGACGACGCTCTGGAGGTACGTCAGCCAATCAGGGTGCACGCTGCTGCCTTATATAGTCTCATTTGTGTTTACATGTGGGTTCTTGTAGTTTACTGGGTCTGTTTTTTGGAAGGATTTGTAGATAACTTCTATCGGTCTTTTTGAAGTATAGGTTTTGGATTTGTTAAGACTTTTTTTTAATGGTGTGCCAGCTTCATACTGCTAACACACACAGATATTAACACCACACAATGACAGCCCAGACCCACACACATACATTTTCTTCAGAACATTTGTAAGTTTTAGTTTGGTTTGACGTACCGTGACATACCTTGTTGTTGTCGTTGTTGTTGTTGTTGAGGTGTTGGACGCTCTGATGAATCACCTGGAAGAGACTCTGGAGGCAGTTCTGTCCAGAGGAGAGAACCTGGCGCTGGACAACAAGGTGACAGACTAACCTTTAACACCACAGGGCCGTCCACAGCAAGAACCATAACTATATACTACAACCATAACTAGAACCATAACTATGTACTATAACTATATACTATAAGTATGTGAGCGTCCACGCTGCTAAACGATAACATTCTGCGGAGTCAGACAAACACGCTGCAGCTGATAATAATACTTTAAATACTGATACAGCAGACGTAACGTACCATTACAGTAATGTCTGTAGTAATATATATATATATATATATATATATATATAAAAATATTCATGGATTCAGTTACATCTTAGGAACCAAAGAAGTCTGAGCGGTCCCCGGGGCGCCGACACCAGGAACCAGCGGCGCTCAGAGCTCCAGAGAGCCGGCAGTTTGATATCATGATAAAAACGGCAGCAAAGAGCCAGGGATACTTTCCCTGTTGCCTGTCTAATCTTGGTTCTCTTGTCTCCCCTGGTTCCTCATTCTGCCATGGTTCTCTGGTGGTTCTGCTGTGGTTCTGGTCCAGTTCCCAGAGCTGCTGGCGGCGCTGCTGTTAGCCGAGCAGACGGTGGGAGTGTCTCTGCGCTGGCGGCTGCATGAGAAGCTGCTGCAGCGCTACAGCTGTCTGAGCCGACTGCTGCCGGGAGAAACTCTGCACCAGAACTTCTCGCCCCGGATCTTCACCATCCTCACTACCAATGTCAGCTCTGCACCACACACATGACCAGGACCAGGGCCTGACCTTTAGCGTATAACCACACACACATGACCAGGACCAGGGCCTGACCTTTACCGTATAACCACACACACATGACCAGGACCAAGGCCTGACCTTTAGCGTATAACCACACACACATGACCAGGACCAAGGCCTGACCTTTAGCGTATAACCACACACACATGATCAGGACCAGGGCCTGACCTTTACCGTATAACCACACACACACGACCAGGACCAGGGCCTGACCTTTAGCGTATAACCACACACACACATGACCAGGACCAGGGCCTGAACTTTACGTATAACCACACACACATGACCAGGACCAGGGCCTGAACTTTACCGTATAACCACACATGACCAGGACCAGGGCCAGACCTTTACCGTATAACCACACATGACCAGGACCAGGGCCTGACCTTTACCGTGTAACCACACACACACGACCAGGACCAGGGCCTGACCTTTACTGTATAACCACACACACACGACCAGGACCAGGGCCAGACCTTTACTGTATAACCACACACACACGACCAGGACCAGGGCCTGAACTTTACCGTATAACCACACACACACACAACCAGGACCAGAACTTTACCGTATAACCACACACATGACCAGGACCAGGGCCTGACCTTTACCATTTAACCACACACACACACGACCAGGACCAGGGCCTGAACTTTACCGTATAACCACACACACACACACACAACAAGGACCAGGGCCTGACCTTTACCGTATAACCACACACACATGACCAGGACCAGGGCCTGAACTTTACGGTATAACCGCACATGACCAGGACCAGGGCCTGACCTTTACGGTATAACCACACATGACCAGGACCAGGGCCTGACCTTTACGGTATAACCACACATGACCAGGACCAGGGCCTGACCTTTACCGTATAACCACACATGACCAGGACCAGGGCCTGACCTTTACCGTATAACCACACATGACCAGGACCAGGGCCTGACCTTTACCGTATAACCACACATGACCAGGACCAGGGCCTGAACTTTACCGTATAACCACACATGACCAGGACCAGGGCCTGACCTTTACCGTATAACCACACATGACCAGGACCAGGGCCTGACCTTTACCGTATAACCACACATGACCAGGACCAGAGCCTGAACTTTACCGTATAACCAGACATGACCAGGACCAGGGCCTGACCTTTACCGTATAACCACACATGACCAGGACCAGGGCCTGACCTTTACCGTATAACCACACATGAACAGGACCAGGGCCTGAACTTTACCGTTTAACCACCAGCCAGTTCCTTTTTGCCTCATAAAGTTGAAATACAGGAAATGCCCAAGCATCATTCTTAAACTTGTTAAGAATACACATTTAAGTTATTTAATACACAAATACCCTGCACACAACACAACCCAGTGAGTTAACAAAGGGAACAGACTAACTAACAGGTGACTTTCGTCCCGGGTGTTGGCGTTGTTGCAGAAGGTGCTGCCGGTCCAGAAGGAGGCGGCTCGGACGTTCTGCACATTCCTGCGTTACAACCGCAAACAGGAGCAGCGCCAGGAGATGATGGAGCGGCTGATCCAAGGTCAGAACACTCTGCTGCTTCTGTTCAGCATCAGTTAGTGTCCACCAAAAGTCCTGTTTCTGCCACCGACTGGCTCAGATTATTATTAGTATTCTAAGTGTCACGGTTTGTCAGGAAAGACTAGGCTTGGACCCAAATGCAGTTAGAGGTGAACAGAAAAGAGTCTTACACAAAGTGTCCTCAGGAAGCTAGCCAGGCAGGAACAAACAAAAAACCACAACAGCACAGAGACAACATCCAACAGGAAACACAGCAACAGAATACAATGAACCGACAAAAGAGACAAGGATAGAACAGAGACGAAATAAACCAGGTAACGAGGACTAACAAGGGACAGGTGACACTAGGCTGGGCAAACAGGTGAAACACATAAGACAATCACAAGACAAGACAAGGGAGAAAACAGAATTCAAAAATAAACAGGAAACAGAACATAACAGAAACAAAACAGAAATTCACAATCATGCCAAATAACTTACATTGTAGCTTGTTGCTGACTAATGACTGAAGTGATCTTAGTTAATACTGCTAGCTGGGTAAACCCTGACCAACTTCCGGAAAATTTGAGATTTGCTCTACAAGTCAGTCTGGCCAAGAGCCCATTCGAGCCCATTTCCAATTTTTCCAAATCGAGGCACCAATCGCAACCGTTGAGGCGGGCTTTACACGATTGGTTGAAGGACTATCCAATTGCGCCCAGAGCTATTTGAGCGGCGTCCGTTGGTGACGCCCGTTTGCAAATGGGCTGTGAATGAACCTTCCCCAGACCCCCCCCACTCTCAGTTGTAACTGAGAGTGAGGGGGGTCTGGGGTCTACCAGGCTATAATACTGGACCAATTTCAGAGATTCCTATCAGCCACTTAGACACAAAAGCATGGAAAATGGGATCCAAATTGAAGAAAACCAGAGATCGCGTTTGTCTCATGTTTCAGATCTGGCTCAGGGGCGGAGCTACTGGAACCGGCTCAGGTTCCTCGACGTCTGTGAAACAGCCACTGACATTTTCTCCAGAAAATACTTCAACAAACACTTCCTGGTCCCAGCGCTGGAGCTAGTCCACGATCCCGTCGCCAACGTCAGGTAACTCTGTCCAACGCCGGAGGTTTATTGGGGGGGGGCATTATAACCGGGGGGTTCTGGGGTTATATATATCCCCTGCATCCCCTCCCAAATCTACACCTCTGGCTCTGTCTGCATTCTGTCCAGTGAGGAGGTTAAAGTCTGTGTCTGTCTTCACATGTAACACACCTGTCTGTCTGTCTGTCTGCCTGTCTGTCTACCTGTCTGTCTGTCTATCTGTCTGTCTGTCAGGTACAAGCTGTGCCAATTGTTGCCCAGACTGCGTTCGTCGCTCCGCTTGCCGGCCGACAAACAGCTGCTGCAGAAACTTGACTTCTGCGTCCAGAAACTCCTCTGCAGAGAGAAAGACAAAGACGTGGTGGCCGCCATCCGCAAGGTAACATCATCACTCTGATATTAATATATATAATATCACACTGAGACTGTATTATATTAATATAATCACACTGAGACTTATTATATTAATATATTGACACTGAGACTGTATTATATTAATATAAACATACTGAGACTGTAATATATTAATATTGTCACACTGAGACTGTATTATATTAATATAATCACACTGAGACTTATTATATTAATATATATTCACACTGACACTGTATTATATTAATATAAACATACTGAGACTGTATTATATTAATATAATCACATCCATCCATCCATCTTCTTCCGCTTATCCGGTGTCGGGTCGCGGGGGGAGCAGCTCCAGCAGGGGACCCCAAACTTCCCTTTCCCGAGCAACGTTAACCAGCTCCGACTGGGGGATCCCGAGGCGTTCCCAGGCCAGGTTGGAGATATAATCCCTCCACCTAGTCCTGGGTCTTCCCCGAGGCCTCCTCCCAGCTGGACGTGCCTGGAACACCTCCCTAGGGAGGCGCCCAGGGGGCATCCTTACCAGATGCCCGAACCACCTCAACTGGCTTCTTTCGACGCAAAGGAGCAGCGGCTCTACTCCGAGCTCCTCACGGATGACTGAGCTTCTCACCCTATCTCTAAGGGAGATGCCAGCCACCCTCCTGAGGAAACCCATTTCGGCCACTTGTACCCTGGATCTCGTTCTTTCGGTCATGACCCAGCCTTCATGACCATAGGTGAGGGTAGGAACGAAAACTGACCGGTAGATCGAGAGCTTTGCCTTCTGGCTCAGCTCTCTTTTTGTCACAACGGTGCGATAGATTGAATGTAATACCGCACCCGCTGCGCCGATTCTCCGACCAATCTCCCGCTCCATTGTCCCCTCACTCGTGAACAAAACCCCAAGGTACTTGAACTCCTTCACTTGGGGTAAGGACTCATTCCCTACCTGGAGAAGGCATTCCATCGGTTTCCTGCTGAGAACCATGGCCTCCGATTTAGAGGTGCGGATCCTCATCCCAACCGCTTCACACTCGGTTGCAAACCGATCCAGTGAGTGCTGAAGGTCGCAGGCCGATGATGCCATCAGGACCACATCATCTGCAAAGAGCAGCGATGAGATCCCCAACCCACTGAACTGCAACCCCTCCCCACCCCGACTACGCCTCGATATCCTGTCCATAAATATTACAAACAGGATTGGTGACAAAGCGCAGCCCTGGCGGAGGTCAACCCTCACCTGAAACGAGTCCGACTTACTACCGAGAACCCGGACACAGCTCTCACTTTGGTTGTACAGAGATTGGATGGCCCTGAGAAGGGACCCCCCCACCCCATACTCCCGCAGCACCTCCCACAGTATCTCCCGGGGAACCCGGTCATACGCCTTCTCCAGATCCACAAAACACATGTAGACCGGTTGGGCATACTCCCAGGCTCCCTCCAGGATCCTTGCGAGAGTGAAGAGCTGGTCCGTTGTTCCACGACCAGGTCGGAATCCGCATTGTTCCTCCTCAATCCGAGGTTCGACTATCGGCCAAACCCTCCTTTTCAGCACCTTGGAGTAGACTTTACCAGGGAGGCTGAGAAGTGTGATACCCCTGTAATTGGCACACACCCTCTGGTCCCCCTTTTTAAAAAGGGGAACCACCCCCCCAGTCTGCCACTCCTTTGGCACCGTCCCAGACTTCCACGCAATGTTGAAGAGGCGTGTCAACCAGGACAGCCCCTCCACACCCAGAGCCTTGAGCATTTCTGGACGGATCTTATCAATCCCCGGGGCTTTGCCACTGTGGAGTTGTTTGACTACATCAGTGACCTCCGCCTGGGAAATCGACGACAAACCCCCTGTTATCCTCCAGCTCTGCCTCTAACATAGAGGGCGTATTAGTCGGATTCAGGAGTTCCTCAAAGTGCTCCTTCCACCGCCCTATTACCTCCTCAGTTGAGGTCAACAGTGTCCCATCCTTACTGTACACAGCTTGGATGGTTCCCCGCTTCCCCCTCCTGAGGTGGCGAACAGTTTTCCAGAAGCACTTTGGTGCCGACCAAAAGTCCTTCTCCATGTCTTCTCCAAACTTCTCCCACACCCGCTGCTTTGCCTCTTTCACAGCAGAGGTTGCAGCCCTTCGGGCCCTTTGGTACCCTGCAACTACCTCAGGAGTCCTCTGGGATAACATATCCCGGAAAGACTCCTTCTTCAGTCAGACGGCTTCCCTGACCACCGGTGTCCACCACGGTGTTCGTGGGTTACCGCCCCTTGAGGCACCTAAGACCCTAAGACCACAGCTCCTCGCCGCAGCTTCAGCAATGGAAACTTTGAACATTGTCCACTGGGTTCAATGCCCCAGCCTCAACAGGGATGCACGAAAAAGCTCCGCCGGAGGTGTGAGTTGAAAGTCTGTCGGACAGGGGCCTCCTCCAGACGTTCCCAATTTACCCGCACTACACGTTTGGGCTTACCAGGTTTGTCCAGAATCTTCCCCCACCCCCTGACCCAACTCACCACCAGATGGTGATCGGTTGACAGTTCTGCCCCTCTCTTCACCCGAGTGTCCAAAACATACGGCCTCAGATCAGATGAAACGATTATAAAATCGATCATTGACCTTCGGCCTAGGGTGCTCTGGTACCAGGTACACTTATGAGCATCCCTATGTTCAAACATGGTGTTCGTTATAGACTCCATGAGACTGTATTATATTAATATAATCACACTGAGACTTTATTATATTAATATATATTCACACTGAGACTGTATTATATTAATATATAATCACTGAGACTGTATTATATCAATATAAACACACTGAGACTGTATTATATTAATATAATCACACTGAGACTGTATTATATTAATATATATTCACACTGAGACTGTATTATATTAAAATAAACACTCTGAGACTGTATTATATTAACATAATCACACTTAGACTGTATTATATTAACATAAACACACTGACACTGTATTATATTAACATAATCACACTGAGACTGTATTATATTAATATATATTCACACTGAGACTGTATTATATTAAAATAAACACACTGAGACTGTATTATATTAACATAATCACACTGAGACTGTATTATATTAACATAAACACACTGAGACTGTATTATATTCACCAACTCTGTTGTTGTGTTCTGTGTTCATAATGTTTTTCAGACCGTGTTGGAACTGGACAAACTGGACATTGCAGAGCCCGTAAGAACATTTTATTTTCATTAGGGATTAAACAGCTGAGTGTTTGGTTCCTCTGTAACTGCCGTGTGCCTCCGCCTTGGTTCCCCTCGCCAACACATTCTCAAAATCAACGCTTGGTCCGGTGCCTTTGGTGTTTGTTATTGCTAAAAGTCTCCTTTATTACTGATGCTAACTCTCCTTTGTTATTGATGCTAAAAGTCTCCTTTGTTACTGATGCTAAAAGTCTCCTTTGTTATTGATGCTAAAAGTCTCCTTTGTTATTGATGCTAAAAGTCTCCTTTGTTACTGATTCTAAAAGTCTCCTTTGTTACTGATGCTAAAAGTCTCCTTTGTTACTGATGCTAAAAGTCTCCTTTGTTATTGATGCTAAAAGTCTCCTTTGTTACTGATTCTAAAAGTCTCCTTTGTTACTGATGCTAAAAGTCTCCTTTGTTACTGATGCTAAAAGTCTCCTTTGTTATTGATGCTAAAAGTTTCCTTTGTTACTGATGCTAAAAGTCTCCTGTGTTATTGATGCTAAAAGTCTCCTTTGTTATTGATGCTAAAAGTCTCCTTTGTTACTGATGCTAAAAGTCTCCTTTGTTATTGATGCTAAGTCTCCTTTGTTACTGATGCTAACTCTCCTTTGTTATTGATGCTAAAAGGCTCCTTTTTTTACTGATGCTAAGTCTCCGTTAGCGTCATATTTAGACGCCCTTGGTCTGGACATGAACCCCGGTCTTCTGGGGGAAAGTCTTGGGTTTTTTAACCTGTACTACTCTCTACTGCTGTCTCTGTACATACTACTCTCTACTGCTGTCTCTCTACATACTACTCTCTACTGCTGTCTCTCTACTGCTGTCTCTCTACATACTACTCTCTACTGCTGTCTCTCTACATACTACTCTCTACTGCTGTTTCTCTACATACTACTCTCTACTGCTGTCTCTACATACTACTCTCTACTGATGTCTCTCTACATACTACTCTCTACTGTTGTCTCTCTACATACTACTCTCTACTGTTGTCTCTCTACATACTACTCTCTACTACACACTACTCTCTACTGTTGTCTCTACATACTACTCTCTACTGCTGTCTCTACATACTACTCTCTACTGATGTCTCTCTACATACTACTCTCTACTGTTGTCTCTCTACATACTACTCTCTACTGATGTCTCTCTACATACTACTCTCTACTGATGTCTCTCTACATACTACTCTCTACTGTTGTCTCTCTACATACTACTCTCTACTACACACTACTCTCTACTGTTGTCTCTACATACTACTCTCTTCTACATACTACTCTCTACTGCTGTCTCTCTACATACTACTCTCTTCTACATACTACTCTCTACTGCTGTCTCTCTACATACTACTCTCTACTGATGTCTCTCTACATACTACTCTCTACTGCTGTTTCTCTACATACTACTCTCTACTGCTGTCTCTACATACTACTCTCTACTGATGTCTCTCTACATACTACTCTCTACTGTTGTCTCTCTACATACTACTCTCTACTACACACTACTCTCTACTGTTGTCTCTACATACTACTCTCTTCTACATACTACTCTCTACTGCTGTCTCTCTACATACTACTCTCTTCTACATACTACTCTCTACTGCTGTCTCTCTACATACTACTCTCTACTGATGTCTCTCTACATACTACTCTCTACTGTTGTCTCTACATACTAGTCTCTACTGTTGTCTCTCTACATACTACTCTCTACTACACACTACTCTCTACTGATGTCTCTACATACTACTCTCTACTGCTGTCTCTTCATACTTTGCATCTAACAGCGCCGTGGTCTAGCTGCTGCTCTTCCCGGTGCATTCCAGACAGAGGCTAAAGGAGGATTTTTGCGTCAGTATTTTACCAGTTGGGAGTAAAGATGGGTTACCGTATAACCTCTGTGTTCCTCCGCTGGGTGTTTTGTGTTTCTGCAGTTTCACAAGAGGCAGGAGAGAGATCTACTGGACCAGAAGAAGGAGAAGGAGGAGACTCTGCTGCTGGAGATGGTGAGTCTGACGCTGACGGATCATCTTCAGTCAGAATAACTTTCTGTTTGGTGTTAACGACGTGTCCTCTGTTGCCAGGAACAGCTGGAGCGCCAGCAGAGTGAAGGGAAAGTCAACTCTGAAAAACACCCCGAGAGAAAACGTAAGGTTTACATAAAACAAGTGAAGGTTTAGGTTACTGTACGTGTACCTGTAGGTAGATTTGTTTTGTAGCATCTATGAAAACAGACTATAATCTGTAACGGTCTGATATACAGGGACGCTGGGGAAAGTTGTGCCTCTCCAATCAGCTGACTGGATCATTTAAGTATTTGGTTTAAGGAATTCCTCCCCTTTAAAGATGCATAAAGGAAAAGAACAGGACTGACTCAATAACACATGGTCTTTATAGTTCGATAAACAATACAACCCTTTTTGCACACAGCTTTACAGTTGGCTTCAAAGTAAAGGGCTGCATTATGATTGGGTCCGCTGTCCAACACTTGTCTCGCGGGAGCTAAAAAAAACACTGCAGGATCGGGATGTAGCCTAGCGACAGGATGGAGGCAATAAATGGTGCTTCAATGGTGGAAGTTTAACAAAGAGCGCTTACCAGCATTATCAGAGATGGAGCGTTTCATTTCATATTTTTTGCAAAGCAGTCTATTTTTATGTGCCGTGTGATGGTGCAAAGTTGTTGATAAAACAAAGTTATTATTATTAATTCAATTTCAATTCAGTTCAATTTTATTTATAGTATCAAATCATTTTTTTTAATTTTTTTTATTTATCCTTTATTTTACCAGGTGATGTCCCATTGAGATAGTCAAATCTCTTTTACAAGGGAGCCATAACAAGAATTATCTCAAGACACTTTACAGATAGAGTAGGTCTAGACCACACTCTATAATTTAATAAAGACCCAACAATTCCAGTGATTCCCCCAAGAGCAAGCATTCAGTGGGACAGTGGTGAGGAAAACCTCCCTCTCAGGAAGAAACCTGGGACAGACCCAGGCTCTTGGTAAGGCAAGGCAAGGCAATTTTATTAGTATAGCACATTTCAGCAGCGGTGCAATTCAATGTGCTTTACATAAAACATTAAAACACAGTTAGAAATTAATACTAAATTAAAAATAGTTAATACAACATTAAAATAATTCATACAAAATTAAAACAGTTAATCAAAAATAGATTAAATACAGGAATATAAGAATAAAATTCCCAATACAGTGCAGTGCAAAGAATTAAACCTAGGCAGTATCAAAAAGAAAGGTGTTCAGCCTTGATTTAAAAGAGCTGAGCGTGGGTGCTGATCTACAGTTTACCGGAAGTTTGTTCCAGATATGTGGAGCATAGAAACTGAACGCTGCTGAACCCCTTTTTGGTTCTGATTCTGGGGATGGCAAGCAGACCTGTCCCTGATGATCTTAGAGGCCTCTTTGGTTCATAGTTCACAAGTAGATCCGAAAGCTAATTTGGCCCTAAACCATTTAGGGACTTATAAACTAGCAGAAGAATTTTGAAATCTATTCTTTGGGGCATAGTAAGCCAGTGTAGAGACTTTAGACTAGGTAGGCGGTGTCTGACGGGGCCGGTTAATAGCCTATAAAATGCTGGTTTTCTCATGCAGGACGGAAGAAGAAACAAAATCAATGCATCTTTCTCAGAGCTTTGCCGGTGCGGGCAGAAGTAGTCAGAAATTCAGTGGGAGCAGGATGAAGAAAACTACTTCAAAGTTCAGAAGGAGTGTTTGCTGTGTGTGGGGTTTGTCTGAATGTTAGTGAAGGTAAAAGTTGTATTACTGGTCAGAGTTTATTACTCAGTGTCTTTCTTTGACAGGAAGAGACAGTAAGACCAGTCTATCTGCAACCAAATCCATGTCTGTGTCCTCGGCCGGAGCCACCTTGTCCTCCGGTGAGACCAAAGTAGGAGGGACGAAAATCTGCAATTGTGTTTGTAGACCTCAAAGTCAAAGTAAACTTTACTATCCCACGAGGGGGAATGTATGTGCTCTTACACGTCTCCTCAAAAGAAAACACAACTTGTAACTATCGTCAGTACGGACAAAACAGTACACGACACATACAGAAGACGACACAAAGTTCTGACAAACAACAAGCAATAACAATAAAAATAGTATCCAAAGTGCATAATTCTTAGCAATAAAATGAGAAATTAAAGTGCCAAAGAGTTACATAATTGTGCAATGCTGCAGTTAAAATACATAAATAGTTAAAATGTTACTGGTGAATGTAAACACAACTTTCTTATCTTCTGTCTAGTTGGAGGCCTTTTTAATTTTTAATGTGCCTTTTATCAAAGGCTGTATTCAATATTTTTGCTTTAACAATATATTAAATGACAAAGTGTTGTCTTCTCTGACTATGTACTCCAAGTCTCTGAGTTAAAGTCCAAGTCTCTGAGTTAGAGTCCAGGTCTCTGAGTTAGAGTCCAAGTCGCTGAGTTAGAGTCCAAGTCTCTGAGTTAGAGTCCAAGTCTCTGAGTTAGAGTCCAGGTCTCTGAGCTAGAGTCCAAGTCTCTGAGTTAAAGTCCAAGTCTCTGAGTTAAAGTCCAAGTCTCTGAGTTAGAGTCCAAGTCTCTGAGTTAAAGTCCAAGTCTCTGAGTTAAAGTCCAAGTCTCTGAGTTAGAGTCCAAGTCTCTGAGTTAAAGTCCAAGTCTCTGAGTTAGAGTCCAAGTCTCTGAGTTAGAGTCCAAGTCTCTGAGTTAGAGTTAGAGTTAGAGTCCAAGTCTCTGAGCTACAGTCCAAGTCTCTCAGATACAGTAGAGTCCAAGTCTCTGTGTTGCGACTCTAGTCCCTGTCTCTGCTACTTACTACAGTGAAACTAAGAATCTTCGTCTCAGAACATGGAGGCGTACCATGATGATGATGATGATGATGGTGATGGTGATGATGATGATGATGATTATCTTCTTACAGGTAGAGAGATGAGGAAGGCTAAACTGTCCCGGAGTCGATCTCTCAGCAGTCAGCCGACGACATCCAAAGCTGCCAACTCAGACAGACCTCTGTAAGAACCACCAGCCTTCCTTCCCTTTAACTACCATGTAACACACGTTTGAACGAGACCTATTATATACTGTTTTCAGATTCATACTTGCAACATGGTGGCTGTAGTTCCAATGAGACAACCTGTAGGGGGACCAGAAATGGAAAAGTTACATAGTGTTGCTTTAACGTCAGTCAGATTCAGTCTGTCTGCAACGGAGCAGGACTTTGTACTGTAAATAAATCACCAATAAATGCTTCAAATCCAAATACTACCCAACCGGATATGTTTCAGCAGTAATGCGACCCGAAATTGGGGAGAAATTAAGATTACAGTTTGGCTCAAGAGTTCTTAATCTCCTGTTTTGTGTCTCTGTTTCAGGAAAGTGAAAGAGCTGAGCAGTATGTCTGGACCTGGGAAGTCCTCCATGTTATCAAGCAAAGGTACCTCCTCCTACATACAGCTGCATATTTAGAGACCCACATCCTCTGAAAACTCCCCCATAGGTGGTTGTTCTATGAGGACGTACTTCCTGCCACCACTAGGGGTGCTAATTTATGAAATGCTCCTGTGGGTCGTATAAGATGGGGGGTTTACCAATTGCTGCCAGCATCTGCTTCAAGACACTAGCACTCTCATACAGGGCCATGAACAGATCAGCCCCAGCTTACATCCAGGACATACCCCAACCCCCTCCCCCCCACTCTGCTCTGCATCAGCCAACCTTCTGGCTGCCCCCCCACAGCGAGGGAGAACTAATCACTCAACCAAATCCAGACTGTTCACTGTCCTGGCTCCTAAATGGTGAATGAGCTCCCTATTGACATCAGGATGGCTGAAAGCCTACACATCTTTCACCGAAGGCTAAAAACACATCTCTTCTGACTACACCTCGGATAATTAAAAAAACTAAAACAAATTCTTGAACCTGCACTTTCATGTCTCTTTGTAGCATTACCTATTTTAAAGCTAATGTATTTGCACTTCCTACTGGTTGTCTGGAGTTTGCACCTTCAGGGTTGAGAGCACTTAATTGGAAGTCTCTTTGGATAAAAGCCTCAGCTAAATGACACGTAACGTATGTAATGGAGGGGGGGGTTGCATATTTAACACACACATACAGTACGTCTTTACTGACACTTCACTTGTTTTATAGATGACTCCTTAAGGACCGCCCACTTCTCTCTAGTGACCCAGTCCCCCTCCTCCATGCCGGTTCTGATCCGTAGCAACACCACCAGCCTCCTGGACAGGGCCGGTACCCTGGACCACAGAACCAGTAGCCTGGATCAGAGAGATCATAGAACCAGTAACATGGACCACAGGAACAATCTGATGGAGCAGAGAACAGGTAGCATGGACCATAGACCCAGCACCATTGACCAGAGAGACCACAGGCCCAGTTCTTTGGACCAGAGAGACCACAGAACCAGTACGTTGGACCAGAGAGACCACAGAACAAGTACGTTGGACCAGAGAGACCACAGGCCGAGTACTTTGGACCAGAGAGACCCCAGAACAAGTACGTTGGACCAGAGAGACCACAGGCCCAGTTCTTTGGACCAGAGAGACCCCAGAACAAGTACGTTGGACCAGAGAGACCACAGGCCCAGTTCTTTGGACCAGCGCAGTAAAACGATGGAGCGAGGCTGCACGGTGAAGGACGGCCAGTCCAGAAAGCTGTCGATGTGAGTTTTTGCTGAAATGTTCCGGTGGTAGAACCATTGGTTGAAATGGGCCAGATCTCATCCATACTGAGTACCAGCGCTTCGGATTTTTGTCCAAATGAGTACCCTTACTTCCAAATGTTAATAACAGTATTATTTATGAGCTAATGATCTCAATTTTAGCCCTTTTTACACTGCACTTAGACACAGCTATGAAAGTATTCACAAAGGCACATTCCAAGTGTTGACTTCTCCCATGTCCAGACCTTCCTCCACAGCGCTGCGGTGGAAGGTAGCTAGACTATCTGTCTGTCTGTCTAACTGCTCCTCAGATCTCTGCAGGGTAAATCCAGACAGCTAGCTAGACTATCTGTCCAATCTGAGTTTTCTGTTGCACAACTCAAACTACTTTTGAACGTACACATGTTCCACCAAAACAAGTTCCTTCCTGAGACTATTTAGCAGAGGCACCGTGGCTCCGTCCGGAGCTTAGCCCCGCCCAGGATGATTCTGATTGGTTTAAAGAAATGCCAATAAACCAGAGCACATCGTTCTCCCATCCAGGAATGCTGTGTGGACTAGCCAGACCTTCCTCCACAGAGCTGTCAGGGTCACTTTATAATCCCTGAGGGGCAATTTGGATTACAGTGAGCAGTAAGAAATATATATACCAAACAGCAACAAATAAAAACAACCACAGTACAACATCATTGAATTTGAATTGTGGAGGAAGGTCTAACCCTTACCCGTGCCCTGATAGTTTCAACAGGGCTGCTGTAGATTTTCTCCTCCCCATCCACACTTCTCTTCCCGATCGTTCCTGTTTTCTAACCACTCATGTTACCTCTGCTTACTATCTTGCACCCCAGCTCGTAACTAATCATGGATGTATGCACGCTCCGTTCAGAAGAGTTACTGTGGAGCTGGTATCTAAAAAAAAAATAACACTTTAACAAACTTTTTTTTTTAATTACTTTTAACTGATCATAGTTAAAGTATAATTGAAAATGTAGTATTTCTATGTTATGTTTTTAAATTAATTAATTTCATTTAAAAAAAATACATCAGCGATTCCATCTGCGTACCACTAGAGGGAGCCAGCGTTACTAGACTAGGGTTAGGGGTATATATATATATATATATATATATATATATATATACAAAAACAAATACAAAACGTTAAAAGATAGGAAAACAAGGACCAGACAATAAAAACATTGAGGAAACATGACAAGCATGTATTTAAAAGTTGAGTTTTGATATATACAGTATGCCCATAGTTTAAAATGCCCAAGAGTTTTTAAGTCTATTGTTGTCCAGTCTATATTGCTGTAGGCACAAAAGACTTGCTGTACCTTGTAGTCCTAATTTTCCTTTGCAGGAGTCTGCCACTTGACCTGTTGCTTCTTAAAAAATTCTGATGAAGAGGATGGGTTGAATCATATATATATATATATATATATATGTGTGTATATATATATATATATATATATATATATATATATATATATATATATTTCCTCAATGTTTTTATTGTCTTGTCCTTGTTTTCCTATGTTTTAATGTTTTGTATTTATGTTTTTAATGTTATGCAGTAGGCTGTATAACAATGGAGCGTGTAATGATTTCTACTTGTGGATAATAAAGTTTACCTTGACCTTGATATATACTGTCTAGACCAGTGGTTCCCAACCTTTTTTCCTTGGCGCCCCCCCTACTTATGTCTAAGAAAAGCTGAGCCCCCCCCACCTCGAAACCCAAGTTGAGGTAACTCTCGAGATAGAGCCTTACTTTCTTTTTTAATACAGAGCAGTTATCAAGACTTTGACGTTTCTCCGCCATGTTTCATTCATAAAATAGTGATTCCGTGGCGGCAGGAAAGATGAGGATGCTAGCAGCTAACAGCTAGCAGCTAACAGCTAACTTGATGACAGCAAGGGTCCCAGGTTAAGAGGTCCCGGAGGTGTGGCCTACTAAGCAGCCTAAAATTTTAAGCCAGAACAAAAACATATAGTTTTCATACAGACTTTTGTATACATTATATATTCTAGTGTATTATCATAATTTGTTTAACATGTGCAAATATTTATTTTTTTTACCTCAACCTCAAACCAGACTTGTGCCCCTCCCCCGGTGATCTTTGCCGCCCCCCTGAGGGGTGCCCGGACCCCAGGTTGAGAACCACTGGTCTAGATCACTAACATTTACCTAACTTTACTGGTTAATGTTCATAAAATCGTTGGGAAACATATTTACAGACAGAAACATGTTTTGAGCCCCCTGAACTGGGATTTTTACATCTTTTGGAGAGTGGGTTTTTCATATTTTTGAAATTCTACCTCTTCTAAATATTTTCTTTTTTTTTTTTTTTCATTCGGCTTCAGTGATTTAAATGATTTTTGTGCCGTTTCCTTTTCGTTCTACAGAAACAGGAAGTCAAACTCGTTCAGCGTCCAGTCGGGGCGAGACTGAAGACGATGATGTCATCATACCTCCGCCCGGCGATCAGCCAATCAGCATTCAGGGTTCACGAGTCAATGGACTTCAGGACATTATCCAGAATGCAACAGGACATCATCTCTCCCTTCAGACAGACGAGTGCGACTTCTCTTTTGCTTTCTGAGCGCTGTCTAATCACATGATCTCATAATGTCACCTGATTGGTTCAGTAAATGCCACACAAACAAACTGTCGGTGTGTTTTTGATTTTTAATCTGTATTGTGATATTTGATGACATCATGTGTCAAGAGATGACAGGCACAGAAGTTCACATTGTAATGTTTAATGTTTTACACACATGGTTATGTTTAAATATTAGTACAGGAAGTGTTTTTATATACAGCACACATGCTACAATAGCTAATGATGCTAACGTTTACTAATGAGCCAATAATTAGTTAATAACTGTCTCAGACTCAGAGAACCAGTTATATCAGTGACTCTCTCTCCAACTCAGAGAACCACAGTTACATCAGTGACTCTGTCTCAGACTCAGAGAACCACAGTTACATCAGTGACTCTGTCTCAGACTCAGAGAACCACAGTTACATCAGTGACTCTGTCTCAGACTCAGAGAACCATAGTTACATCAGTGACTCTGTCTCAGACTCAGAGAACCATAGTTACATCAGTGACTCTGACTCAGAGAACCACAGTTACATCAGTGACTCTGTCTCAGACTCAGAGAACCACAGTTACATCAGTGACTCTGTCTCAGACTCAGAGAACCACAGTTACATCAGTGACTCTGTCTCAGACTCAGAGAACCATAGTTACATCAGTGACTCTGTCTCAGACTCAGAGAACCACAGTTACATCTCAGTGACTCTGACTCAGAGACATTTACATGGCTACGTTTTAATTTGTAAGCGTTGTTTTGAGACAGAAACAATCTCCGTGCACACAAGAGTTTTCAGTAGCGAACTAATCTCAGCATGGAAAGCCCAAAGTGATATCAAACGGCTACATTTTAAACATGATTTACATTTAAAAACACTGCTTTTAACAGCGTCAAAAACGCTGCTATTCTCTGCTGGTATTTTGAGTTTTCATAAAATTGCGTCTTTTACATTGAAAAAGGTCGTAGAAACAGTGCATGCCTCAACGTTTGCTGTGAGGTTTCTGGAAAGAAAACTTTTTACAGCAACTGACAAAAGCGCAGAGAATAGCGTTTTTTTGACAAATAAAACAGTGTAAAATGCGGTGTTTTTAAATGTTGTTTGCGTTAAAATGTAGTCGTTTCGTGGCACTTTGGGCTTTCCACGTCTCCGTCCATATTAAGTCTGATAACACAATCACATGACCATTCACACACACACTGGGCATGTTCGTGGCGGTGTAAACAGGAAGCAGATTGTCTGACGTTACTCTGCGGTTAAATATCACGGATGTAAAAGTTGAAAATACAGAAAATACCAAATCGTTGCTTTTCCAGGGTGCCGTAGAAACGCTGCTTTTTCCGTCAGAAACCTCACAGCTAACGCTGACAAACTAAGCATACATTCAGTTTCCCAGTCTAATGCTTTTTGGCAGCACATAAGCCGAATAAACGTAAAATCAATGTGAGCTTTAAAACTAACTACATGATACTCAGAGACTCAGAAATACTCAGAAGTACTCAGATACTCAGAAATACTCAGATACTCGGATGACTCCTTTAACTCTCGTCTTGTCTACCTATCAACCTGCACACATGGTTGGTTTTCTGGGTCAAAATTTTAAATTAAAACCATAAGACCAGCGTTACTGTAACTTTTCCAGATGTTCCACGTATATTTCAAGCTTTTTCTGAAATCTTTGTCGATTTTTTAACCGTTTTTTTCCAACTTTTTTTGTCACTTTTTTCAACGTTCTTTTATGAACTTTCTTCTTAAAATGTTATAAAATTTCAAATTCAAAGAAAGTAGTGAACTGATCACGTATTTAACGTGTGAACAGCGCTGAACAGAACCATCCACGTTATTCCTTTTGAACAATTTGGTTAAAAGAAAACCCAAATGTTCTGATATGGAAACCTTTTAAAAATGGGTCCGATTTGACCCGAGGACACCAGGAGGGTTAAACTCTCCAGTACTCTCCAGTACTCTTTAATACTCTCCAATACTCTCCGGTATTCTCTAATACTCTCCAGTACTCTCTAATGCCAGCGGTTTAGGTTAGGTTAGTATCGGAGGCTGATCTGATACTGGTATCGGATCTGATACTGGAACGATACAGAACTAAAGAAACGTTATTAGAACATATAAAGAACGCCATTAACTAGGGCTGGGCGATATGGAGATAATTAGATATCACGATATTCTTGTCCTAATACCTCAATGTCGATATTGTGGCGATATTATAGGGTTTACAATTGGTGCTTTAACAAAATATCTTCACAATGAGATTTTAGATAAATAATCTTCAGTAATGTAGATATAATGACTGAGTGGGTTAAGGTGAATAATAGAAGAGTCTGGTGAGGTCAGAACATGACATCACTTTACTGTAATGTAGCCTTTAAAACCAGGAAAAGACTCTTATGTCATATCACGATATTAGCATATCCAAAATCTAAGACAATATCTAGTCTCATATCAGGATATCGATATAATATCGATATATTGCCCAGCCCTATCATTAACCGCGAGTTAACGACAGCCAATCATGCGATTAGTTTGCGATGAGATATCTGAAACTGTCTCGGGACCCGTTTGGTTCCTCTCCCGTCCCTTTGGGGGGGTCTGGAGCCTCGGGTTGGGAACCGTTAGCGGTTATTTGCTGGAGGGGTCGATGACGCGGCCCATGGCGAGCAGGGCACGGCTCGCCGTCTCGTACACGATGAAGAGGAAGGGTCTGTTGACCGTCAGGCGGGGGGGCAGGCTGGAGAACACACTGGCTCCGCCTCCCGCTGTGATGTCATCGTTCTCAGCCACTGACACGCGAGACTTGTGATAAACCTGGAAAACACACAACACACCGTTAGCAATGAGCTAACACACTGTTAGCCACACGCTAACACACCGTTAGCAACGAGCTTTAGAGCTGGGGGGTCCCTCTGGGGTAACTAGAGCTGGGAGGTCCCTCTGAGAGAACTAGAGCTGGGAGGTCCCTCTGAGGGAACTAGAGCTGGGGGGTCCCTCTGAGGGAACTAGAGCTGGGGGGTCCCTCTGAGGGAACTAGAGCTGGGGGGTCCCTCTGAGAGAACTAGAGCTGGGGGGTCTCTTTGAGGGGAACTATAGCTGGGGGGGGTCCCTCTGAGAGAACTAGAGCTGGGAGTTCCTCTGAGGGAACTAGAGCTGGGGGGTCTCTCTGAGAGAAGTAGAGCTGGGGGTCTCTCTGAGAGGAACTAGAGCTAGGGGTCTCTCTGAGAGGAACTAGAGCTGGGGGGTCTCTCTGAGAGGAACTAGAGCTGGGGGGTCTCTCTGAGAGAACTAGAGCTGGGGGGTCCCTCTGAGGGGAACTAGAGCTGGGGGGTCTCTCTGAGAGGAACTAGAGCTGGGGGGTCCCTCTGAGGGGAACTAGAGCTGGGGGGTCCCTCTGAGAGGAACTAGAGCTGGGGGTCTTTCTGAGAGGAACTAGAGCTGGGGGGTCCCTCTGAGGGGAACTAGAGCTGGGGGGTCCTTCTTCTCTCTAGGTACGCTACCCAGCATGCATTGGGTAGTGATGGATTCTATCAGACCTGGCTCATCTCCAACAAGTGAGTTTGAGTCCCTGGGCTCTCACCTGTGTGAGTTTGAGTCCCTGGGCTTTCACCTGTGTGAGTTTTGAGTCTCTGGGCTTTTACCTGTGTGAGTTTGAGTCACTCGGCTCTCACCTGTGTGAGTTTCAGTCCTTCGGCTCCGCCCATGTTGCTGATGTCAGCGTCGTCCTGGAACACCTGCGTGATGTCAAGAGTCTGCAGGACGTCCCGCAGAGAGTACGACTGCTCCAACAGGAAGCGAGGAAGCTGCACCTCCAGCTTCCTGTTTACAAAATAAAACAGCAGAAAACAAGTTTCAAAATACATTTCATTTCTTTATCAAAGATCAAACTTTTTAACTATAGAGCTGCGAGCAGTTACGACGGGGGGGTCCAAGCCTCTCCAACCCGTGGAGCCCACGAAAGCACGACGGCAGCAAAAACGGCAGGAGATATCGCAACGCCTGTCGTAAATAACAATTGCAAATTTGGCTGAGATATCCTAATGTTCGTGTTTGGTGGCTAGCTACAAAAATGTTGTTTGTTCATTATTTCCGTCTTTTCATAATTTTTAGTCCAGTCTAACGGAGTTGGATAAAGTTCCTGGACAGACGGACACCCCCCCCTAGACATTTGGTGTTTGGTGGATGATTGGAGTTTGAAGAAACAAGACATGTTGGGCGGGCTGTTGTTGAGTTATCAACACGACCACGTTGGCTGACTTGCGACAGATGCTGGTTGAAGAATGGGATGCCATCCCACAGCAGTGTGTTACCAGGCTGGTGACCAGCATGAGGAGGAGGGGCCGGGCTGGTGACCAGCATGAGGAGGAGGGGCCGGGCTGGTGACCAGCATGAGGAGGAGGGGCCGGGCTGGTGACCAGCATGAGGAGGAGGGGCCGGGCTGGTGACCAGCATGAGGAGGAGGAGCCGGGCTGGTGACCAGCATGAGGAGGAGGGGCCGGGCTGGTGACCAGCATGAGGAGGAGGGGCCGGGCTGGTGACCAGCATGAGGAGGAGGAGCCGGGCTGGTGACCAGCATGAGGAGGAGGGGCCGGGCTGGTGACCAGCATGAGGAGGAGGGGCCGGGCTGGTGACCAGCATGAGGAGGAGGTGCCGGGCTGGTGACCAGCATGAGGAGGAGGTGCCGGGCTGGTGACCAGCATGAGGAGGAGGTGCCGGGCTGGTGACCAGCATGAGGAGGAGGGTCCGGGCTGGTGACCAGCATGAGGAGGAGGTGCCGGGCTGGTGACCAGCATGAGGAGGAGGTGCCGGGCTGGTGTGGCTCTGTATGGTTCTTCCACACGCTACTCTACTCCTGGTTGTTAAATTAATAAATTGTTAAATTGCCAAAATGTCTCGTTTATTCAACCTTCAATCATCCACCAAACGAGTCAACGGTAAAATCAGCTGTTTGGCAGAGAAGATTCATGAGCCAACCCCCAAACTGAGCTCTGCTGCTCATCCCACTAATGCATGATCCTTACAGGTGGGGCTCCATTAGAAAGGGAACTAAACATGTTCCTTACAGGTGGAGCTCCATTAGAAAGGGAACTAAACATGTTCCTTACAGGTGGGGCTCCATTAGAAAGGGAACTAAACATATTCCTTACAGGTGGGGCTCCATTAGAAAGGGAACTAAACATGTTCCTTACAGGTGGAGCTCCATTAGAAAGGGAACTAAACATGTTCCTTACAGGTGGGGCTCCATTAGAAAGGGAACTAAACATGTTCCTTACAGGTGGGGCTCCATTAGAAAGGGAACTAAACATGTTCCTCACAGGTGGGGCTCCATTAGAAAGGGAACTAAACATGTTCCTTACCAATGGGGCTCCATTTGAAAGGGAACTAAACAGGCTTTAACGGTAGAAGATTTATTACCAAAAAGCATCGTTACCACAGAGAAATAATCTACAAACACACATTTCCTTAGTTTTTGTGCTAAGTTTATATTTTAATAGTGCAGTTTTCTGGTGTCTTTAGCGATATGTAGCAGCCTTTCCCAATGTGTGTATTGCGCCAGTTGATATGGCAGTTTAAATAACGATATATTGTGCAACCCTAATTTTAGTTTTATAAAACAATAGAGAGAGGAACAAGAAGAAGAGAGGAATGGCTAGGGGTTAGTTAGGGTTAGCTAGTCTCACGTCTTCTTGAGCTGTCTGATCCAGGCCTGGATCTTCTCTCCGGTCACTTCCTCCTCCACCGTCGTGATGTCCACGTCTTCGTCCGGCAGCACCACCAACATGGCCGCCCCGCCCGCCATCGGCAGCTTCAGCACGCCGGCTTTCAGCGAGCGGTCGTATGCCAGGAAGTACTTATCGGACCGGAACATCATGGGAACCATGACCACGTGATACTTTCCCACGTAGAAGCGCTCGTCCTGAGTCAGGGACTTGTTAAAGGACGGACTGAACCGCACTGCAACACACAATCAAACTTTATTTATACAGACAGAAGACTTAAAGGTGCTCTAAGCTAAGCTGCTAGCTGCCTGTACCCAAAACACACTGTAAAAAACATCTCCTCACAAAGCTGCTAGCTGCCTGTACCCAAAACACACTGTAAAAAACATCTCCTCACTAAGCTGCTAGCTGCCTGTACCCAGAACACACTGTAAAAAACATCTCCTCACTATCTGCTAGCTGCAAGACACAAAACACAGTGGTATGACCCCCCTGTGACCCCCCCAGGACAGATGATACTTACCATTGTATGCGGCAGCCGTGGCGAGCAGCAGCTGGGTCTGGGGGTCTGGGTCTGGCACCAGGTCCTGGACCTCGTCTCCGGTCACCTCCTGAGCCCACACGTTGATGGCGTCGGCGGCCTCCGGTGGCGTAGCGTACGCCAAGCTCTTCACGCTGCCGCCGAACTTGGTCTGCAGCAGGTCCAGGTAGGACGGGGACACCTGGATACCTTGAGCCGGAAACATGGCCACGCCTTGCTTCAGGGTCATGGCGGCGCTGCCCTGCTGCACGCCGGCACTCAGAGTCTGGAACAGGTCTGAGAACACGAGAGAACCGAAGTTTAGAGTTTATATCAAAAGCAGTTAGACCAGACCACCACAATCAGCAGTAGACCAGCCCACCACAATCAGCAGTAGACCAGCCCACCACAATCAGCAGTAGACCAGCCCACCACAATCAGCAGTAGACCAGACCACCACAATCAGCAGTAGACCAGACTACCACAATCAGCAGTAGACCAGACCACCACAATCAGCGGTAGACCAGCCCACCACAATCAGCAGTAGACCAGACCACCACAATCAGCAGTAGACCAGCCCACCACAATCAGCAGAAGACCAGACTACCACAATCAGCAGTAGACCAGACCACCGCAATCAGCCGTAGACCAGCCCACCACAATCAGCAGTAGACCAGACCACCACAATCAGCAGTACACCAGACCACCACAATCAGCAGTAGACCAAACCACCACAATCAGCCGTAGACCAGCCCACCACAATCAGCCGTAGATCAGACCACCACAATCAGCAGTAGACCAACCCACCACAATCAGCCGTAGACCAGCCCACCACAATCAGCCGTAGACCAGACCACCACAATCAGCAGTAGAACAACCCACCACAATCAGCCGTAGACCAGACCACCACAATCAGCCGTAGACCAACCCTAGACCAGACCACCACAATCAGCCGTAGACCAGACCACCACAATCAGCCGTAGACCAGACCACCACAATCAGCCGTAGACCAGACCACCACAATCAGCATTAGACCAACCCTAGACCAGACCACCACAACCATCTACCAGCCTAATGCTTGTTACAACACAGCAGGGATCTAAACTAGCACCATCTTTGTTTGCTAACATGAGATATTTCGACAGCTAAAAGTCATATTTATCATCAGAAACATTAGTTATGTGTTGATAATTATTTGTCCTATTGTAACCTGTATACACCTTTTTCACAGCAGACATGTTGACATGTCATAGTAGGACCAGCACAGGTGTATTCAGACCAATTACTGATGGCTGCATTCCACTTAGGAGAGACCCTGGTATTAAAGGAACACGCCGACTTATTGGGACTTTATCTTATTCACCGTAACCCCCAGAGTTAGACTAGTCCATACATACCCTTCTCATCTCTTATTGGGACTTTATCTTATTCACTGTAACCCCCAGAGTTAGACTAGTCCATACATACCCTTCTCATCTCTTATTGGGACTTTATCTTATTCACTGTATCCCCCAGAGTTAGACTAGTCCATACATACCCTTCTCATCTCTTATTGGGACTTTATCTTATTCACTGTAACCCCCAGAGTTAGACTAGTCCATACATACCCTTCTCATCTCTTATTGGGACTTTATCTTATTCACTGTAACCCCCAGAGTTAGACTAGTCCATACATACCCTTCTCATCTCTTATTGGGACTTTATCTTATTCACTGTAACCCCCAGAGTTAGACTAGTCCATACATACCCTTCTCATCTCTGTGTGTGCTGTAATGCTGTCTGACGGCTCCAGCGGCATCAGGCCCGCACAGATCCTGCAGGTAACTGGTTCCAGTAATCCTACTGCTCCCAATAAGTGACAAAATAACTCCAACATGTTCCTATTTACATGTTGGGATTTTTAGAATCAGCGCGTGTACAAAAAACAACGTAACATAAGACACAGTCGTTTTCTAACAGTAAACAAACCGGAACCATATTCTCAGGCGGAAGAATATAGTACTTGGGCGGAGTGATATGCTCGCAGCAAGCTTGTCTGAGAATATAGTTCCCGGTTTGTTTACTGTTAGAAGATGGCTGTGTCTCATGTTACGTTGTTTTTGTACACGCCAGACTATACAAATCACAACATGTAAATAGGAACATGTTGGTGTTATTTTGTCACTTTTGTCACTTATTGGGAGCAGTAGGCTAGTTGGAACCAGTTACCTGCAGGATCTGTGCTAGGCTAAGCTAATGCTGGAACCATCAGACAGCGTTACAGCACGCACGGAGATGAGAAGGGTATGTATGGACTAGTCTAACTCTGGGGGTTACAGTGAATAAGATAAAGTCCCAATAAGAGATGAGAAGGGTATGTATGGACTAGTCTAACTCTGGGGGTTACAGTGAATAAGATAAAGTCCCAATAAGAGATGAGAAGGGTATGTAAACCATGGATGGCTGTTCCACTTAGGGGGGTCCAGTGAATTGATAAAGTCCCAATAAGAGATGGAAAGGGCCATCATTATGGACTCAGTCTCAGCTGTGGGGTTCCTACTATGACAAAGTCCCAACAAGAGATGAGAAGGGTAAGGTCCAGTCTAACTTTTACAATGAATAAGATAAAGTCCCAATAAGTCTGGCAGTCGGACCTTTGAACCATTACTGATGGCTGCATTCCACTTAGGAGAGGTCCTGGTATTGTACACGCTGACTCATTGATGGAACTGAGCCATCATTAAGGTTCTCAATCTCAGCTGTGCTGTTCCTACTATGACAAGTCAACATGTCTGCTGTGAAGAAGGTCCATTACTTTTGAATTAGAATACTTGACCCCTGACCCCTCTGGCAGTCGGACCCCTGACCCACCTGGCAGTGTCTGACCCCTGACCCACCTGGCAGTCTGACCCCTGACCCCTGACCCACCTGGCAGTCGGACCCCTGACCCACCTGGCAGTGTGACCCCTGACCCACCTGGCAGTGTGACCCCTGACCCACCTAGCAGTTTGTCTGACCCCTGACCCCCCTGGCAGTCGGACCCCTGACCCACCTGGCAGTCTGACCCCTGACCCACCTGGCAGTTTGTCTGACCCCTGACCCCCCTGGC
>NC_041348.1:32657466-32727466 GCF_004354835.1 Perca flavescens
CACACACTCAGGGAGTCCTGCAGACAGACACACAATCAGAGACGCACACTCAGAGACACACACACACACACACTCAGGGAGTCCTGCAGACAGACACACAATCAGACACACAATCAGAGACACACACACACACTCAGGGAGTCCTGCAGACAGACACACAATCAGACACACACACTTCTTTATATGATAGATGTAAATAAGTCTGATTCTCTAAATGATAGATGTAAATAAGTCTGATTCTCTATAAGATAGATGTAAATAAGTCTGATTCTCTAAATGATAGATGTAAATAAGTCTGATTCTCTAAATGATAGATGTAAATAAGTCTGATTCTCTATAAGATAGATGTAAATAAGTCTGATTCTTTATATGATAGATGTAAATAAGTCTGATTCTCTATAGATGTAAATAAGTCTGATTCTCTATATGATAGATGTAAATAAGTCTGATTCTCTAAATGATAGATGTAAATAAGTCTGATTCTCTATATGATAGATGTAAATAAGTCTGATTCTCTATATATGTAAATAAGTCTGATTCTCTATATGATAGATGTAAATAAGT
Organism: Perca flavescens; assembly: GCF_004354835.1. NCBI lineage: Eukaryota > Metazoa > Chordata > Actinopteri > Perciformes > Percidae > Perca > Perca flavescens. The sequence goes on from NC_041348.1 coordinate 32,658,031, forward strand.
CTGATTCTCTATATGATAGATGTAAATAAGTCTGATTCTCTAAATGATAGATGTAAATAAGTCTGATTCTCTATATGATAGATGTAAATAAGTCTGATTCTCTAAATGATAGATGTAAATAAGTCTGATTCTCTATATGATAGATGTAAATAAGTCTGATTCTCTATATATGTAAATAAGTCTGATTCTCTATATGATAGATGTAAATAAGTCGGATTCTCTATAGATGTAAATAAGTCTGATTCTCTATATGATAGATGTAAATAAGTCTGATTCTCTATATGATAGATGTAAATAAGTCTGATTCTCTATATATGTAAATAAGTCTGATTCTCTATATGATAGATGTAAATAAGTCTGATTCTCTATATGATAGATGTAAATAAGTCTGATTCTCTATAGATGTAAATAAGTCTGATTCTCTATATGATAGATGTAAATAAGTCGGATTCTCTATTGATGTAAATAAGTCTGATTCTCTATATGATAGATGTAAATAAGTCTGATTCTCTATATGATAGATGTAAATAAGTCTGATTCTCTAAATGATAGATGTAAATAAGTCTGATTCTCTAAATGATAGATGTAAATAAGTCTGATTCTCTAAATGATAGATGTAAATAAGTCTGATTCTCTATAGATGTAAATAAGTCTGATTCTCTATAAGATAGATGTAAATAAGTCTGATTCTTTATATGATAGATGTAAATAAGTCTGATTCTCTATATGATAGATGTAAATAAGTCTGATTCTTTATATGATAGATGTAAATAAGTCTGATTCTCTATCGATGTAAATAAGTCTGATTCTCTAAATGATAGATGTAAATAAGTCTGATTCTCTAAATGATAGATGTAAATAAGTCTGATTCTCTATAGATGTAAATAAGTCTGATTCTCTATATGATAGATGTAAATAAGTCTGATTCTCTATATGATAGATGTAAATAAGTCTGATTCTCTATAAGATAGATGTAAATAAGTCTGATTCTCTAAATGATAGATGTAAATAAGTCTGATTCTCTAAATGATAGATGTAAATAAGTCTGATTCTCTAAATGATAGATGTAAATAAGTCTGATTCTCTATAAGATAGATGTAAATAAGTCTGATTCTTTATATGATAGATGTAAATAAGTCTGATTCTCTAAATGATAGATGTAAATAAGTCTGATTCTCTATAGATGTAAATAAGTCTGATTTTCTATATGATAGATGTAAATAAGTCTGATTCTCTAAATGATAGATGTAAATAAGTCTGATTCTCTATATGATAGATGTAAATAAGTCTGATTCTCTATAGATGTAAATAAGTCTGATTCTCTATATGATAGATGTAAATAAGTCGGATTCTCTATAGATGTAAATAAGTCTGATTCTCTATATGATAGATGTAAATAAGTCTGATTCTCTAAATGATAGATGTAAATAAGTCTGATTCTCTATATGATAGATGTAAATAAGTCTGATTCTCTATATATGTAAATAAGTCTGATTCTCTATATGATAGATGTAAATAAGTCTGATTCTCTATATGATAGATGTAAATAAGTCGGATTCTCTATAGATGTAAATAAATCTGATTCTCTATATGATAGATGTAAATAAGTCTGATTCTCTATATGATAGATGTAAATAAGTCTGATTCTCTATAGATGTAAATAAGTCTGATTCTCTATATGATAGATGTAAATAAGTCGGATTCTCTATAGATGTAAATAAGTCTGATTCTCTATATGATAGATGTAAATAAGTCTGATTCTCTATATGATAGATGTAAATAAGTCTGATTCTCTAAATGATAGATGTAAATAAGTCTGATTCTCTAAATGATAGATGTAAATAAGTCTGATTCTCTAAATGATAGATGTAAATAAGTCTGATTCTCTATAAGATAGATGTAAATAAGTCTGATTCTCTATAAGATAGATGTAAATAAGTCTGATTCTTTATATGATAGATGTAAATAAGTCTGATTCTCTATCGATGTAAATAAGTCTGATTCTCTAAATGATAGATGTAAATAAGTCTGATTCTCTATATGATAGATGTAAATAAGTCTGATTCTCTATATGATAGATGTAAATAAGTCTGATTCTCTATATGATAGATGTAAATAAGTCTGATTCTCTATAGATGTAAATAAGTCTGATTCTCTAAATGATAGATGTAAATAAGTCTGATTCTCTAAATGATAGATGTAAATAAGTCTGATTCTCTATCGATGTAAATAAGTCTGATTCTCTAAATGATAGATGTAAATAAGTCTGATTCTCTATATGATAGATGTAAATAAGTCTGATTCTCTATATGATAGATGTAAATAAGTCTGATTCTCTATATGATAGATGTAAATAAGTCTGATTCTCTATATGATAGATGTAAATAAGTCTGATTCTCTATATGATAGATGTAAATAAGTCTGATTCTCTATATGATAGATGTAAATAAGTCTGATTCTCTATAGATGTAAATAAGTCTGATTCTCTATATGATAGATGTAAATAAGTCGGATTCTCTATAGATGTAAATAAATCTGATTCTCTATATGATAGATGTAAATAAGTCTGATTCTCTATATGATAGATGTAAATAAGTCTGGATCATCATGGGTGCTCTATGGATCATCAGTGGGTGCTAATGGATCATCAGTGGGTGCTGATGGATCATCAGTGGGTGCTGTCTGGATCATCAGTGGGTGCTGCGTATGGATCATCAGTGGGTGCTGTGTATGGATCATCAGTGGGTGCTGCGTATGGATCATCAGTGGGTGCTGTGTATGGATCATCAGTGGGTGCTGCGTATGGATCATCAGTGGGTGCTGATGGATCATCAGTGGGTGCTGTGTATGGATCATCAGTGGGTGCTGGGATCATCAGTGGGTGCTGCGTATGGATCATCAGTGGGTGCTGCGTATGGATCATCAGTGGGTGCTGTGTATGGATCATCAGTGGGTGCTGCGTATGGATCATCAGTGGGTGCTGCGTATGGATCATCAGTGGGTGCTGTGTATGGATCATCAGTGGGTGCTGTGTATGGATCATCAGTGGGTGACTGGCCACTGTTCAGCGCCAGTCTACCGGCGTTTCTTGCCCGCCAGGTATCCATGGTGATGACGTCACTGCAAAGTATGAATCGAAGACCTTCTATGTCGACTAACACTCATCACCAGATCTGTAAATCTGAGTTTCTCCACTAAGAGTCGTGTTAAAGCACCACTTTAATTCTTGTGTTTACCAGAGATGAGCTCGTACGGTTCTTGGAAATAAGTCATTCAGACATGACTAATGGACTACAGAGATCTGGTCTGACTGAGACCAGAACCACCGATTAGTCCACTGATCCACTAAGAGGAGCAGCTCTAGACCTCTTCCTGTTTAAACTTTATTTATTCATTTAGAAAATCAGAGTTTACTGCAAAACGCAACGAGCTAAATAATAGCTTTTAGGGCTGTCCCCGACTAAAGAACTCCTTAGTCGACTAACACTTCTAGGATTTAGTCGACTAACCGATTAGTTGATTTAATCGACAGAGCTGTGCTCTTTGAGAGGTGGTTAAGACTAGAAAAGCACAATATAAATGTAGTTAATTAACCATCTGTAAAACTGAGTTTCTCCACAATTAATCCTGCAAAAGCACCACTTTAAATCTTGTGTTTACCATAAATGTGCTCAGAAGTTTCTTGGAAATGAGTAATTAAGCATGAATAAGCATAAAAAATGACTAATGGACTAATTACATTTAGATTAATTACCCCCGCCTGGGACTCACCAGGTCGGCAGCGTGCTCCACGTAGACGTGGTCACTGAACCTCCGGCTGCTGATCAGAGCCGCCGGGACGTCCCGCCGCAGAGAGGCCTGACCCCGGATCAGCTGATCTAGACGCCGCACAGGGAACTGGTCCTCCGTACAGATATACACCGCTCCTACAGGACACACAGAGTTACAGACAGGCAGCGAACGCAGCGCTCCTAGGCAGCGAACGCAGAGTTACAGACGGGCAGCGAACGCAGCGCTCCTAGGCAGCGAACGCAGAGTTACAGACGGGCAGCGCACGCAGCGCTCCTAGGCAGCGAACGCAGAGTTACAGACGGGCAGCGAACGCAGCGCTCCTACAGGACACACAGAGTTACAGACAGGCAGCGAACGCAGCGCTCCTACAGGACACACAGAGTTACAGACAGGCAGCGAACGCAGCGCTCCTAGGCAGCGAACGCAGAGTTACAGACGGGCAGCGAACGCAGCGCTCCTACAGGACACACAGAGTTACAGACGGGCAGCGAACGCAGCGCTCCTACAGGACACGAGAGTTACAGACGGGCAGCGAACGCAGCGCCCTAGGCAGCGAACGAGAGTTACAGACGGGCAGCGAACGCAGCGCTCCTACAAGACACACAGAGTTACAGACGGGCAGCGAACGCAGCGCTCCTACAAGACACACAGAGTTACAGACGGGCAGCGAACGCAGCGACACACAGAGTTACACAACGCAGCACAAGAGAGTTACAGACGGGCAGCGAACGCAGCGCTCCTACAAGACACACAGAGTTACAGACGGGCAGCGAACGCAGCGCTCCTAGGCAGCGAACGCAGAGTTACAGACGGGCAGCGAACGCAGCGCTCCTACAGGACACACAGAGTTACAGACAGGCAGCGAACGCAGCGCTCCTACAGGACACACAGAGTTACAGACAGGCAGCGAACGCAGCGCTCCTACAGGACACGCAGAGTTACAGACGGGCAGCGAACGCAGCGCTCCTAGGCAGCGAACGCAGAGTTACAGACAGGCAGCGAACGCAGCGCTCCTACAAGACACACAGAGTTACAGACGGGCAGCGAACGCAGCGCTCCTACAAGACACACAGAGTTACAGACGGGCAGCGAACGCAGCGCTCCTAGGCAGCGAACGCAGAGTTACAGACGGGCAGCGAACGCAGCGCTCCTACAGGACACACAGAGTTACAGACGGGCAGCGAACGCAGCGCTCCTACAGGACACACAGAGTTACAGACGGGCAGCGAACGCAGCGCTCCTACAGGACACACAGAGTTACAGATGGGCAGCGAACGCAGCGCTCCTACAGGACACACAGAGTTACAGACGGGCAGCGAACGCAGCGCTCCCACAGGACACACAGAGTTACAGACAGGCAGCGAACGCAGCGCTCCCACAGGACACGCAGAGTTACAGACGGGCAGCGAACGCAGCGCTCCCGCAGGACACGCAGAGTTACAGACGGGCAGCGAACGCAGCGCTCCCGCAGGACACGCAGAGTTACAGACGGGCAGCGAACGCAGCGCTCCCGCAGGACACGCAGAGTTACAGACGGGCAGCGAACGCAGCGCTCCCGCAGGGCACGCAGAGTTACAGACGGGCAGCGAACGCAGCGCTCCCGCAGGGCACGCAGAGTTACAGACGGGCAGCGAACGCAGCGCTCCCGCAGGGCACGCAGAGTTACAGACGGGCAGCGAACGCAGCGCTCCCGCAGCGAACGCAGAGTTACAGACGGGCAGCGAACGCAGCGCTCCTACAGGACACACAGAGTTACAGACGGGCAGCGAACGCAGCGCTCCTACAGGACACACAGAGTTACAGACGGGCAGCGAACGCAGCGCTCCCACAGGACACACAGAGTTACAGACAGGCAGCGAACGCAGCGCTCCCACAGGACACACAGAGTTACAGACAGGCAGCGAACGCAGCGCTCCCACAGGACACACAGAGTTACAGACGGGCAGCGAACGCAGCGCTCCTACAGACACAATCTCAACTGCATGAGTCTACCACAACACAGAGCAGACACTACCATCAGCGGTAATAAAGGGCTCAATAGTTTGGACACACCTTCTCATTCAATGTGTTTCCTTTTTATTTTCATGACTATTTACATTGTAGATTCTCACTGAAGGCATCAAAACTATGAATGAACACATATGGAATTATGTACTTAACAAAAAAGTGTGAAATAACTGAAAACATGTCTTATATTTTAGATTCTTCAAAGTAGCCACCCTTTGCTTTTTTTGATAACTCTGCAAACCCTTGGTGTTCTCTCAATGAGCTTCATGAGGTAGTCACCTGAAATGGTTTTACCTTCACAGGTGTGCTTTGTCAGGGTTCATTAGTGGAATTATTTCCCTTATTAATAAAAAAGCAAAGGGTGGCTACTTTAAAGAATCTAATATATAAGACATGTTTTCAGTTATTTCACACTTTTTTGTTAAGTACATAATTCCATATGTGTTCATTCATAGTTTTGATGCCTTCAGTGAGAATCTACAATGTAAATAGTCATGAAAATAAAAAGGAAACTCATTGAATGAGAAGGTGGGTCCAAACTTTTGGCCTGTACTGTACCTGAGTCCAGACCACCGTGCTGGGCTGGGTACTGGACCGACAGGCAGAGCTGCAGAGCCAGCTGAGTCTTCCCCGCTCCGCTCTCTCCGGACAGCTCGGTGACCCCCCCAGCAGGAAGACCCCCCCTCAGCAGCTGGTCCAGGACGGGACAGCCCACACTCAGTCTGAGACCACTATATCCACGCTGCAGCAGGACGGCTAGAGAGACAGACAGACACACACACACAGGTTAGTTTGTGCATGCTGCCACATCACTCTGTAACCAATCAGACCACACATTGACCTGGGGGGGTGTAACTGACCTGGGGTGGGGGGGTGGCGTCTGCAGGCCGTGGCCGCGGCGGTCTGCAGCTGATGGACGTCGGACCGGGACAGACCGGTGAGTCTCTGCAGGTCTGGACCGGAAACACACAACGCCTCGCGCACGCACTTCAGTTTCACTGGGGTGGCAACCACCATGGCAATAAAAACACCACAGAGGAGCAAACTGCTTACATTTCATATTTTACAACAGAACTCCAACCAAACTCCATAATAAATCTGACCGTTTTAACGTGGCTAACAAATGCTTCATGCATTCATCATCACGTCATAACAAAAGTCACAACAGTACTAAGTTAAGTTAAAACTAATCTACACAGCTTTCCCCGATAGACATTTAAGATAATAAAGTATGCGCCGATAGTACTACTAAAACATATACTTTAGGGAAATGTGTTCCGTTATGGCTATATATGGTAAATACATTTGAAAATATTCGATAAAACATTAAAGTGTGGTTTATCTGAATGGAGCTCCGTTTAAACACGGCCGCGTATTCATTACAGAACTACCGTTCAGCTTCTAGAGGAACTCCGTACAAAATCTCGCGGTTTTAAGTCGGGCTTCGCAATAACGTTTTAGGACTGAACGTTACATCTGGAAGAGGGTTTAACGTACATAACATCTAGTTATATACACTTTATGATGGCCGATTACAATATTGAAACATATAGACTAAGACAAAGTGTTAGCTTGTGTTATATAAACTTACTACATTTGATGGTAGGCGATGCAATGTTTAATTGTGATATTTCTGAGTGAACGCTGGAGTACAGGCTCTTTTACCTCTCCTAACGGATGCTATGATCCTGGGGTTAAGGTCCAGTTGGTCCCAGTCCATCTCCCCGCTGCGGACATGCTGTCCCCGCCGCTGCTTCACTCTCACACGGCGACAAAAACTCACTAAACTGCCTTTAATTCACTAATTAATACGTCTGTCTGCTTGTTTCTGCCCGGACCACTTCACACACGAAATACCCGCCAGAATACAAAACGTCATCACGCACCGCCTCTTGGAAGGAACCATTTATCCCGTTTGTGGGGTCCCGGGTTAAAAGTAAATCCAGTTTATTGTCTTATATATATTAACAATGTAAACTTTTTTATTTCATAACTAAAACACGTAATGTAAACGTATAACTTTTAATACAGTTTGTAATTCTTCCCGCCATCAATCAACACACACTAGCCCCTCTCCCACCCCCCTTCCCCACGCGATATCTCCGGACCCGTGACGTCAGCGCGCTGCGTCGCAGGAAGAAAACAAACCGATCGGTCAAGACAAACCAACCAGCAACCAAACAATGATCCGTTTCATTGATCAGTGATCGGTTATTTAAAGAATAAAACGTTAAAATAAACGGTAACATGTCTGTCCGACCGGAGAACTAAATGGATTCTACCGGACATTAAATCTGGAGACACCAACGGCTCTACCGTGTTTCTAACCGCCAAACTGGTCTCCGTTGTTCTCTACTAGCGGTGGGTCCCTTAATTAACTAATAACGGCTCTATTATTAACCCTAACTAATGACTGTTCTATTATTAACCCTAACTAATGACTGTCACTGTCTCTATTAATAACTTACACCTTTTAATCTTGTTGTACGGGTCTATAATGGCAATAAATGGCATTCTATTCTAATGTATTTAAGTCTTCATATTTTGACCGATAATCTCTCCTGTAACGTTACATCTGGAGGAGGATTTAACGTACAGAACGTCTAGTTATATACACTTTATGATGGCCGATTACAATACTAAAACATTTAGCCTAAAACGAAGTTTTAGTTTGTGTTATATAGTGTTACATTTGATGGCGAGCGATGAAATGTTTAATGGTGATATTTCTGAGTGAAGCCTGGCTCTTTGAGATCTAATAATAATAATCACTCCTGTAACTGCATCCGTTAGTCTGAAAGTTTATAGCGATCATTTTCCCCGTACGTTAATCAGTTGGTGTAACTTTGGGTTCAACAATGGGGGGTCCCGGGACATTGATCTATGATACACCTTTTACAGTGTTATTACGGTCCGTTTCCCCCCTAGGTTATGGATTAGGGCTGGGCAATATATAGATATTATATTGATATGAGACTAGAGATCGTTTTAGATTTTGGATATCATAAAATCGTGATACTAAGTGTCTTTTCCTGGTTTTGAAGGCTGCATTACAGTAAAGTACTTTTCTGAACTCAGACTGTTCTACTATTTGCCTTTACCCACTTTGTCTTTAAATCGACATTTCTGATTCATCAAAATTCTCATTGTGTAAATAATATTTTGTTAAAGCGCCAATAGTCAATCCTACAATATCGTCTCAATATCAACATCGAGGTATTTGGTCAAGAACATCGGCCAGCCCTAGTAGGGATCCTGCGGTAGAGACAGTCCCACTAGTTCAGTTCCTCTGGAGCCCTCGGTCACCCCCCCCACCCCCCAACTACTTTGCACTTTGGTCCACATTAAGACTGAGTGGAGTTTGACACATGTGCTTTAAAAGCAATTAAGTCTGTTCCTAATAGAGCTGCTCCCTCTTACTGGATAATCGGTGGTTCTGGTCTTAGTCAACTCAGATCTCTGTAGTCCATTAGTCATGTCTGATGCTGTTTTCATGCTGAATGACTTATTTCAAAGAAACGTACGAGCTCATCTCTGGTAAACACAAGAATCAAAATGGTGCTTTAACACGACTCTTGGAGGAGAAACTCAGATTTACAGATCTGTCCATTAAATCAACTAATCCATTAGTCGATATGATTGAATGAGTGTTAGTGGACTAAGAATTTCTTCAGTCGAGCACAGCCCTACTTCCTAAAATGTATTTAATTAAGTACCCAGGCCTGATGATTTGTATCTGAAACACATTGAAGCCTGAAGATGTGTTTTTTAAGAGTCTGGAATAGAGGATTGTATATCCTGTACCAGAAATCTTTAAAATAGATTTCAATAAGCCTCCCGGCTGCTTTCCTCTGTGCCTGCAGGCTGCGTGACCTCTGACCCCCACCATGAGCTCCCGAGTGTGCAGGACGTGCGGGGGGGCAGATATCGACGTGGACCAGGCTCGGGGCAGCGCCGTGTGCACCGGCTGTGGCTCGGTTCTGGAGGACAACATCATCGTCTCCGAGGTCCAGTTTGTGGAGGGAAGCGGAGGAGTTTCATCTGCCGTGGGACAGTTCGTCTCCGCTGACGGTGAGACAAACTTTCACTCACTTCTACTTTAAACTCTTAAAAACACTAAAACTACAGATTTCTGACTGGAGTCTGGTACTCTCTGTACACAGAATTGATAGTTTAAAGAAATAATTTGGCTTCTGGAAGTCACTTAAGTTTAGCTTTTAGAACAAGACACAAAGAAGCTCCAGCCAAACTCATGCACGCTCAAATCAAATTTACCCTTCTGTCTCCACCCTGACGGCAAGAGAACGAGATCATAATTCATGATACAATGACCTGAACAGTGGTGTGTTTTTCAAACAGAGCAGCAAAACTCAAACAGCTGAATGTGAACAAACTGAAGCTTTATTGAATCAGGTTCTGCAGACAGTTTGTTTCGGTTCTTCATCAGCCGAGCAGTTTACCTGCGAGGACAGAAACACAGTTAAACCCTCATGGCTACCTACGTAGGCTATATCAAAAGCTCTGCGTGCAATGGGAGGGGTTGTGTATTGCGCATACCGCTACAGCCATCAATCATGGAGTGTGTGTGTGTGTGTGTGTGTGTGTGTGTGTGTGTGTGTGTGTGTGTGTGTGTGTGTGTGTACCTGTGATATGAAAAGTAATACTGCTGTTTGTTACTTGTTTTTTTAACTCATTGAGTGATGTTTCAACTTTTAAAATGTTGCATTTGTGCTTTTTGTGGGACTGCAGATGTAAGTTAGCCTGAGGCTAACACTGGTGCAATGCATCAAACTGTCACATTTAGGTTTTAATTGCACATTGTCCCTTATAAATAAAACTGAGCCTCCACAGAACCATAAAACGGCCTTCAGAATGAACTGGGTGTTGAATGGGAGACCGGCACAGTGCTCACTGCACATTAAACACTACTTCACTAAAACCAGTTCCTTCCTGAGACGATTTAGCAGAGCCACTGTCGCTGAGTCCAGAGCTTAGCCCCGCCCACGATGATTGGGATTGGTTTAAAGAAACAACGCTGCTACGTGGACATAGATCTAGCAATGCGAGCCTAAGCTGTTACAGACAGAACTAACCACTAGAGCTGGGCAATATTTTGACAGTCTATAGATATCGTGATATGAGACTAGATATCGTCTTAGATTTTGGAAATTGTAATATCATAAATGGCTTAAGTGTTGTCTTTTCCTGGTTTTAAAAGGATGCGCTACTGTAAAGTGATGTCATGTTCTGTGTTACCAGACTACTCTAGCGGTTATGTCCACATTACTGAAGATCACATTCATTCATATTTTGTTAAAGCACCAGTTGTCAACCCTATAATATCGCCACAATATCGACATCGAGGTATTAGGACAAGAATATCGTGATATCTGATTTCCTCCATATCGCCCAGCCCTACTAACCACAGACAGACTCCTTGTTCATGGACTCACAGCGCTCAGTCGCTGCAGAATGAATACAGGGGAACCATGATGGATATTTAAGTTACTGTTGGTTTAGTGGGGTTCTAGTTGGTCTGGAAGCCCGTTAGTAGGCTAACTACTCAGGCGAGCTGCAGAATACCGTTCAGATTTGTCAGCGTACCTCTCAGGATGCCTTGGTGATCACTGGCTCCGTACCGAGCGCCACAGTCTGACCCGGTGGTCTTCAGGTCAGAACCAGTGGACCCTGCTGCCCCGGCACTGGGAGAGTTCTGCAGGTTCTGTATTCGTTTGGGCTGGTCCCAGGTCTGGAGTCTTCCTGAGAGGCTGGGAGCGAGTCTGTCTCGGACGGTTGACGCTCCTAATGGACGATAGAAACAGGAACAAAGATTTAGTAATGACTACAGCTGCAACTACTTCATGGTGGATCATGTTCTGGATGAATGGATCAGTTTTTTGGGACTCAAGTAGGGGTGGGAATCACCAGAGGCCTCACGATACGATATCATCCCGATAATTACGTCACAATACGATATTATTGCAGCTTTAAACGTATTGAAATATTCTGCGATATTATTACCTTTTTCCCCAATTCCAAATGATGTCCCCAAAAGGAAATGTCAACATCTATTTAATCTAAAAGATAAATTTCTCTGTTTGTTCATCTCACTTCAATTTTGTTGCTGCAAATGGGATAATCAAGCAGACAGACCGACCAACACATATAGAATAATAGATCCATACTTTGCATCTGTGTATCGATACAGTATTACCACGGAAAATATTACAATACTATGCTGTATCGATTCTCCCCCCTCCCCTAGACTAAAGGCTGTGACCCACCAAGTTGGCTCCTGTCTCTAAAACAAGTTCCTCCGAACACACCGAAGAGACGCCGACTGGAGCGTACGTTCTGCACGTGCACGATACGCAATATGTCTCCATAGCAGCAGGTGGCGCTAATCTGTGTTGTCGCCCAATAAATGAAAACTGTAAATGTGGGAGCATCTCTGTAGACCTATAAACACAGAGCACACTGTGGTCGGTCCTTGTTCCCATCAGAGAGAGGTGATAGTGGAGAAGGATCGTCATTACTCGCTGAACGGAAGAGAATACCACGGCAAGTAATAAGATACTGCCGTTGGCAGCTCCGGTTTTCTCGTGCAACGATTGGCTATTCAAGGGCTAGCACTCCACCAATCAGATTGGTCATTGAGTCCGGCTGCCCACTGGCCGATTCAACAAGTCAGGTCGGCCGACTCGACTTCTTGAAATCGGCCCAAATTAAAGCCGACGGCACAGAACACACCGAACAGACTCGAGTCACCGACCTCACCAGCCGGCTGATAATCAGGTTGGTTTGCGTCAGGGCCTTAAAGCCCTAAATAATGATCTGATTCTCGTCCCTACCTGTCTGAGGGACTTTCGGTCCTCCCCAGTTTCCTGTATCAGGTACAGACCGGACAAGCGGGGACTTCACCCGTTTCTGCTGGTTTGGGTACAGATAAACCACTTTCTGGTGGTGTAGAGATGGATCAGGTCGGTCCTGTTGGTGTTTTTGAGACAGATATGTGAATGGAATCGCTGCAGATTGATCCGACTCAACTCTGGCTCCATGAAGACTTAGTTCCTGTTTCAGCGTTGAGGAATCGGTTCTCTCCTCTCTGACGTTCGAGCCTCGGTGTTCAGGACTCTGTCGGGACGGCCAGCGGTTCCGGTCAACGCTGACCGCTGTCGGATTAGAGATTTGTGAGTTTGCTTGTTGGAAAACAGGTTCCTGGTTGAGCTGAAGTCCAGAAGAAAAAAACCTGCTTGGAGGTTTGACTCCGATGTTCTGCACTCCGGCTCTTTCCGGGTTCAGGTCGACCCAGCCGGTTGCGGCAGATTTTGGTTCAGATGCCGGTGACGAGCTGGACTTTGTGTATTTGGGTGTCATGTGTTTGGTATCAGCTGGGATGTAGTTGTGTAGTTCTGCGCTGTACGGAGGTGGATGAAGCCAAGGGGTTTGAAAGCGATGGTTCTGACTGTGAGGCGGGACTCTCCCCGGCTGCCGGCGCCGCCGGCTGGTGGACCTGGTTAGTCGGGATGTTGAAAGCATTTCCAGAAACCTGATGCAAACAGTCTTCGTCAGGGAGGTCATCTGCTGGATCTGCTGCAGAATAAAACCAGATTTTAACATGCCGTCGTTCAATATAAACTGAATTTGCATCGTTGATAACCCTGACTGACTACGTTTACTTGCACATAATATTCTGGTCCATGACTAATGACTGAACAGGATGGGTTACCCTTACACACCAACCCAAGGCCCACCATTGGCCTGTATTAAGACAATGTGGTGCTCCTTGGCACTATACCTCAATGCATTGTGAAATTAGTGTTCATAAATGAGTAGGTCTTTCAACAATTTCAAGTTAAGGACCCCCTTGAAAACGAGATGCTACATCCCAAGGGGTTATTCCTAATAAAAGAATTTCCACAAGTGAATAATAATATCAATTTATGGAAAATATTGGTACAGCTTGTGTCATGTGGTGCCCCCCACTGGTTGTGAATGGTTGGTGCCCCTGGATACAGGCCCAAGTGCCCTTATGGATAATCCGATCAGTCGGCTCCCGTCTCTCAAAAGAGTTCCTCAGAACACACCGAAGAGACGCCGACTGGAGCGTACGTTCTCCATAACAGCAGGTGGCGCTAATCTGTATATTCACAAAAATTAAAACCGGAAATGAGGGAACATCTCTCTAGACCTATAAACACAGAGAGGGGCGATAGTATTCAGGAAGGATCGTAGGGCTGGGCGATAGAGAAAAATCAAAAAATATTTTTGACCAAATACCTCGATATCGATACCTGAAACCATATTGTAGTGTTGACCATCGGTGCTTTCACAAAATATTTAAAGAATGAGATTTTAGACAATAATAATCAGTAATGTGGATATAATGACTAAGTGGGTAAAGGCCAATAACAGAAGAGTTACAACAGTCTGGCAAGTTCAGAACATTACATCACTTTACTGTAATGCAGCCTTTAGAACCAGAAAAAACACTTATGCCATGTTACGATATTCAAAATCTAAGAAGATATCAGTCTCATATCACGATATTGATATATCGATATATTGTCCAGCTCTAAAGGATCGTTGTTGTCATTACTCGCTGAACGGAAGGAAATACAACGGCTAGTAATAAGAAGACGCTGGCGTTGGCAGCTCCAGTTTTCTCGTGCACAGATTGGCTAGTCAAGGGCTAGCACTCCACCAATCAGATTGGTCATTGAGTCCGACTGCCCACTGGCCGCTCCAACAAGTCAAATCGGCCCAAATTAAAGCCAACGGCACGAAACGCACCGAACAGACTCGAGTCACTGACCTCGCCAGACGGCTGATAATGAGGTTGGTGTGTCTGGGCCTTTACCTGTTCAATGGAAGCCAGTTAAAAGTACTCACTGGAACCTTTGAGGTGCTTGAAGACTTTGACTGATCCGAGTCCCGGCGTCTCCGATCTGAAGACTCGGTCAACAGACAGTCTGTTTACGCCGCTGAGCGGATAGAAGCATCGCACCGTCAACCTGGGCAAGAATCACACATTTCTTTATCAGGAGTCTCACATTAGAGCGTTCCTTTAAGTCAAGTTTAGTTTTAGGTAGTGCCCGAGTCTCTGCCTCTGACAGACAATCAGGCACTACCAGTTTAGGAAGTGTTCACAAGGGTTTTCCTCACTTGAACTGAGAATCTCTGGAGATTAAGTTCAGTCCGTCTGAAATCAGCTGTCTGTCGTAGATGATCTCGTTCTCATAAACCACGTACGACTCCCCGACCTGCGAAACATCTTCAGTTACAAAACTTTACTACAACTTTAAGAATGTACACATCGGACTATCTGCAGCCATCTTGCTTGCTTGGTCCTCTCTTCTCACTTTCAAAAAGATAACTTCTGATTAATCTGGGACCCTAAAGTATTCAGTTTCCCCAAACATCAGCAAATATTAACATTTGACCTGTAACCTGTGAATATTTGGGGTTTTAAAACTTAATTTGAAAGATTTCATGCCCTATTTTACCGATCTAAGCACACAGCGTGAAGCGCCTGGCGCAGCTGTGTTTAGGGCGTGTACGAAACCACTTTCGGAAAAAAAAGGGTCCTTGCACCGGGCGCATGATTCAAAAAGGGTTGTACTTAGTGTCTTCATTAATCATAGGTGTGTTTAAAGAGAGTAGTAGTTGTTTAAATGTCCTTCTCTGTAGTTTTATCTAGTTAAATCTAACGTGAGCATCCTGGGCTACCTTGGCGAACATGTTTTCAGTGTTTTTGGGTCTCACCAGAGCTCTGGTCCCGCAGGAGTCCAAGTTGAACTCAAACAGGACTCTGGATTCGTCCGTCTGTTTGGGCTTGCAGTTGGGGTCCAACAGAGTGGTTCTGTCGGGCTGCACCGAGGGCCTGGTGGAGGTGGGCGTGGTCACCACCGTCACGGTCCCGTCGGCTGAACACACTGACACCAGGAGACACCAGTTAGGGCGGGACACACACAGAGAGGGGGGGGTATGGGGAGGGACATGTCAGGCTCCAGCCTGGAAATTGTCAATCTCAAAAGGTAAAGGTACTTTATTGTCACATACATGTAGCGAAATTCATTCTCTGCATTTAACCCAGCCCTCAAGGGAGCAGTGGGCAGCCAATCACAGCGCCTGGGGACCAACTTCAGATCTCAGTCAGTGCCTTGCTCAAGGGCACTGACTGGAGAACCTATTACATGTTTTTGATGGTGGGGGAAACCGGAGCACCCGGAGGAAACCCACGCAAACATGGGGGAGAACATGCAAACTCCACACAGAAATGCCCGGAACCACTTGGATTCAAACCCAGAACCTTCTTGCTGTAAGGCCACAGTTCTAACCACTGGGCCAGACTGCAGACTTCATGCACATTAATATTCTGAGAGTATATTCTGTTTTGATATTCAGAATAAGGCCTTTTTCATGTCGGTATAATTAAATGTAATTAATTTGGTTTTAAAAGCATTCTTTAGACATTTTACAGCTCATTCAGAATCTGCATCTCGATCAGAGTTTTTAATGCCGTTTGTGACAGTTTACACCGCTACTTTTAAACATTATCAAAGACTTGGATATTTCTTTTTGATGATAATGTTTTGGGCTTTTTGTGGCCTTTATTTTGAGAGGACATCTTGAAGACAGGAAAGGGGGTAAAGATAAGGATGAAATGCAGCAAAGGGTTGCGGGTCGGACTTGAATCCGGGCCGCTGCGGAAAGGACTGAGCCTTGGTATATGGGGCGCAAATTCTTGATAATCTAAACTGAACGTGAAGAGGGATCTCTTATCCTGGCTAAAGGCAGGTAAAGCTGGATCTAAAGTGAACGTGGTTACCTATCATGTCCTCGGTCTTGAAGAGGCAGCGTTTGGAGGTGGATGTCTGGACCTCCAACGTTTTGGAGTCTCTCAGAAGAAGCCGAAATGTTCCGTAAAAGTTTGACAATGTGAGACCCTGTAAATGAAACAGAGGACCGAAATCAAATGGGTTCATGTTTACAAATATATAAACAGTCTAATGGACTGAAATTACTGAAACTAAAGATTCAGCTGGGATCAAGTAGTCTCAGGATAGTAGATTAACACTTTCAGATGCATGCTTTGATTAAATTAAGACAAAGACGGACTCCCCGTTTCCTGGCACGCAATAGTGCCTTCTAAAACATCTTCCTGAGTTAATTAACCCAACTCCACGAGTAGCCTAATTAGCAGGAAACTGGGAGAAAATCTTGAGATTTGGATCATTTGAACACATTCCCCCGATGCATCGTGGACTCTTACATCGTAGGTGTATCCGACAGAGAACGCCGGGACTTCCAGCGTGGTCCTGAAGGCGTCGCTGTGAAGGTGGTACCCTCTTTGGGCGGACATTTGTGACGTCAGAGGCTCTTGGCCAACGCCCACCTCCCAGACACTCTCTGCTCGCGACGGTATGACCACGCTGAAGGTGATTCCTCCGCTTGAACACTGAGCCGTAATCTCTGGGGGAACTGCAGAGGAGAAACAAAAAGGGCCACAATGATGCATGCATACACAGACTGCTTTTAACAATTCTCTACAATAAACACACTTCTTAACCCCCCTGACCACAGGGGGCAGCAGAGAGAAATGAGTGACTGAGAGGGTGGAGGGGGTGGGGAGGCAGGTGTGGTGGTTGAAGGAGCAGGGGAGGTGGTCAGGTTGTTGTAAATAGTGTCATAGGCGCAGATTTATTTTTTCGTCCGTGGGTGCTCACAGGTGCACCCCTTTAAAAAAATCTGTAGTTTGCATTTCAGAACCTTAGGACATGGACAGCGTCCGATGCGAACACATGCGCCTATTAATTCAGTAATAAAGCCGTAAAGTAGGCTTTCAACTCAGGACAGCGCCACTTCTCACAAATACAGATAGGATTGGAGATGAAAAGTTTAACTGGCACGTAACCACGAGCAGCTTCGTGGGAAATTAAGAATCAATGACACCAACATAACCAATCACACTATGACGGTTTCTAACTTCTTTCTGCAACATGACTTTGTGTAAACATCAAGTGGCGTGTTATCTGTAGGGGTGGGAATCACCAGAGGTCTCACAAGATATCGTCACGATACTGCGATTTTAAACATATCGCTATATTCTGCTATTTATCGCAATTTTAAATGATGTCCACAAAAGGAAATTTTGTCAACCTCTGTTTTATCTAAAATGATACTTTTGTTTCTTCATCTCACACTGCAAAATCAGATTGTTAAGCTGACAGGCTGACCAACACACATAATGATAGATCCATATTATAGAGTGTGGTCTAGACCTACTCTCTGTAAAGTGTCTCGAGATAACCGGTTATGATTTGATACTATAAATAAAATTGAATCCATACTTTGAGTCTGCATCGATACAGTATTACCACGGAAAATATCGCGATACTACGCTGTATTGATGTTAACCCCCCGCCCCCAGTTATCTGTAAGCATTTTGAGTGGTCCGCGAGTATGTCTATGCTACAGCGGACGGTTGGGTTTAGACAAAGAAGAAACCAACAGTTGAGTTTAGGAAACGTGACACGCGGGACCTGATCCCAGGTCGCCTGGATGAAAGTCCTGTTCGACCCATCCCCCCCCACCAACCTCCCTATGAGGATGTTTGGCCTTTCATACTACTCACTACGGCGTCAATTCACACGCAATCGCAAGGTAATGTAAATCAATGGAGGCCAAACAGCCTTGATAAACACGCTAAAAAGCAAGTATGCGTCTCGATAACATGCCAATAATGGTGTACGAATTGGCATGTCATACATACACCACTTCATGACATCTGCTTTCAATCAGTGTGGTTTCTGGAGGATCAGCAGTGTGGATACTGAAGGATCAGCAGTGTGGATACTGAAGGATCAGCAGTGTGGTTTCTGAAGGATCAGCAGTGTGGTTTCTGAAGGATCAGCAGTGTGGATACTGAAGGATCAGCAGTGTGGATACTGAAGGATCAGCAGTGTGGATACTGGAGGATCAGCAGTGTGGATACTGGAGGATCAGCAGTGTGGATACTGAAGGATCAGCAGTGTGGATACTGAAGGATCAGCAGTGTGGATACTGAAGGATCAGCAGTGTGGATACTGAAGGATCAGCAGTGTGGATACTGAAGGATCAGCAGTGTGGATACTGAAGGATCAGCAGTGTGGTTTCTGAAGGATCAGCAGTGTGGATACTGGAGGATCAGCAGTGTGGATACTGAAGGATCAGCAGTGTGGATACTGAAGGATCAGCAGTGTGGATACTGAAGGATCAGCAGTGTGGATACTGAAGGATCAGCAGTGTGGATACTGAAGGATCAGCAGTGTGGATACTGAAGGATCAGCAGTGTGGTTTCTGAAGGATCAGCAGTGTGGATACTGAAGGATCAGCAGTGTGGATACTGAAGGATCAGCAGTGTGGTTTCTGAAGGATCAGCAGTGTGGTTTCTGAAGGATCAGCAGTGTGGATACTGAAGGATCAGCAGTGTGGTTTCTGAAGGATCAGCAGTGTGGTTTCTGAAGGATCAGCAGTGTGGATACTGAAGGATCAGCAGTGTGGTTTCTGAAGGATCAGCAGTGTGGTTTCTGAAGGATCAGCAGTGTGGATACTGAAGGATCAGCAGTGTGGATACTGAAGGATCAGCAGTGTGGTTTCTGAAGACCTGTTAAAGACCAGATTGCAGCAAAGAGCAGAACAGACGTACTTACACTTGTTCAATGCTTGTGCTGTGATGGACGTGAGGTGGTAGTATGAGGCTTTCTGAGGCATGATGGTAAGTGTGAAGTTTACATCGATGGCGTACTGCACCACACCTTGACCCAGGTACTGTTGGAGAGAAATATGAAATAAAATAAAATGAGTAGTGCTTTGGGGAATTACTGGAAATGTTGGGACTTTATAAATTATAGAGTGTGGTCTAGAACTACTCTCTGTAAAAGGTTCTCGAGATAACTCGTTAGGATTTGATACTATAAATACAATTTAATGTTAACAAAAGGTGACGTGAAAACCTGCAGACTCCCGATTGGTCCTGAACAAACCGCCATTTTTAAATAGTTTAGCCAGCTGTGTTTTTTTGCTGCCTCCAGCTTCTTTTTAAACTAAATTTGTCTCCTGGCAAACAGCCACAAACGCCGAAAATCAGAAACACAGCTTCCACGTTCTGTGTGCGTGTCGGGTTAGGTCACGGCAGTTTCCTGTGGCGTCGCTTCCAGTAGAGTAGGTACTATGTAATGGAAAAACACCATTATACATTTGGAACAAACATTGGGAATCAAAGGGGTAGGTGAGTTCATATCTGACAGGACTGAAAAATGTTGGGAACCACTAAACTAGACCGCAGCCAGCCCAAACCCAAGCAAAGATGGGCTGAACTCCAGGCCAGGAACAGGCTAACTCCTGGTTAATGCTAAGCTAAACTGTTTGTGTGGAAGCCCTCACCACCCAGCGGACTACAGCGTCCTCGAAGGGCAGGCGCAGTTCGTAGGCCCGGCTGCCGTTGGCGTGAAAGACAGGACTGATGATGTTGCTCTGTGACATCATCAGCTGGTTACTGTTGATTTGGACATCCTCCAACGTGACATCAGCAGGGATGTTTCCCAGGTAGACGCTGAACGACCGGCCATCACTTACAGTCTCTACGGGAAGAAACCAGAGTCAGGAGGGAACAGACACAGAGACAGAGATAGGACATCTCGATTCCATTTTCTTTATTTTCAGAGCCCACTAGATGGCGCTCTTGGTTTTAAGAGAAAGGCCTTAGGCATTGCAAGTCAGTGTATTCTCAACCCTCTGTTGAACACAGAGCGCCATCTAGTGGGCTCCGAAAATAAAGAAAATGCTTCACGAAGCTTCATTTGGCCATCTCTAGTAAACTGGGGGACTTACTGTCGAGGTGGAAGGTAAACTGGGAGACGTACTTTCGAGGTGGAAGGTAAACTGGGAGGCTTACTGTCGAGGTGGAAGGTAAACTGGGAGACGTACTGTCGAGGGTAGAAGGTAAACTGGGAGGCTTACTGTCGAGGGTAGAAGGTAAACTGGGAGGCTTACTGTCGAGGTAGAAGGTAAACTGGGAGGCTTACTGTCGAGGTAGAAGGTAAACTGGGAGGCTTACTGTCGAGGGTAGAAGGTAAACTGAGAGGCTTACTGTCGAGGGTAGAAGGTAAACTGGGAGACGTACTGTCTAGGGTAGAAGGTAAACTGGGAGACTTACTGTCGAGGTGGAAGGTAAACTGGGAGGCTTACTGTCGAGGGTAGAAGGTAAACTGGGAGGCTTACTGTCGAGGGTAGAAGGTAAACTGGGAGGCTTACTGTCGAGGGTAGAAGGTAAACTGGGAGGCTTACTGTCGAGGTAGAAGGTAAACTGGGAGGCTTACTGTCGAGGTAGAAGGTAAACTGGGAGGCTTACTGTCGAGGGTAGAAGGTAAACTGGGAGGCTTACTGTCGAGGGTAGAAGGTAAACTGGGAGACGTACTGTCTAGGGTAGAAGGTAAACTGGGAGACTTACTGTCGAGGGTAGAAGGTAAACTGGGAGACTTACTGTCGAGGGAGGAAGGTAAACTGGGAGACTTACTGTCGAGGGAGGAAGGTAAACTGGGAGACTTACTGTCGAGGGAGGAAGGTAAACTGGGAGACTTACTGTCGAGGGAGGAAGGTAAACTGGGAGACTTACTGTCGAGGGAGGAAGGTAAACTGGGAGACTTACTGTCGAGGGAGGAAGGTAAACTGGGAGACTTACTGTCGAGGGAGGAAGGTAAACTGGGAGACGTACTGTCGAGGTGGAAGGTAAACTGGGAGACGTACTGTCGAGGTGGAAGGTAAACTGGGAGACGTACGGTCGAGGTGGAAGGTAAACTGGGAGACGTACGGTCGAGGTGGAAGGTAAACTGGGAGACGTACGGTCGAGGTGGAAGGTAAACTGGGAGACTTACTGTCGAGGTGGAAGGTAAACTGGGAGACTTACTGTCGAGGTGGAAGGTAAACTGGGAGGCTTACTGTCGAGGGTAGAAGGTAAACTGGGAGACGTACTGTCTAGGGTAGAAGGTAAACTGGGAGACGTACTGTCGAGGTAGAAGGTAAACTGGGAGACGTACTGTCAAGGGAGGAAGGTAAACTGGGAGGCTTACTGTCGAGGTAGAAGGTAAACTGGGAGACGTACTGTCGAGGTGGAAGGTAAACTGGGAGACGTACTGTCGAGGTGGAAGGTAAACTGGGAGACGTACTGTCGAGGTGGAAGGTAAACTGGGAGACTTACTGTCGACGTGGAAGGTAAACTGGGAGACTAATGGTTGAGACTTACTGTCGACGTGGAAGGTAAACTGGGAGACTAATGGTTGAGGTGCAAGGTAAACTGGGAGACGTATTGTCGAGGTGGAAGGTAAACTGGGAGACTTACTGTCGACGTGGAAGGGTTTACGGCAGAGCAGTGGCGTGTCGAGAACTCTGAGCATTCGGTGTCTTGTGTCGATGCTGCCTCCGTCTTCATACAGCAAAGAGAAGACGTGTTCGTAAAGCAGGAAGATCACAAACGTCTCCTTGTACATATTGTTCACCACCGAACTCTGCAGAGAGAAAGAAACTGATGTTTATTTTCATTGTCAAATAATCTGCAGATTATTTTCTTCTTTTCAGTTATTTAAATGTCAGAAAGGGGTGAAAAAGCAACAGCACTTGGAAAAACAAACATTCATAAAGAACAATTAAAAAGGAACTAAGGGCTGGGTATCACCAATGATTTCCTGATTGAATTACATGGAAACTTCAGGTCCAATCCCAGTTTATCTTTAAAAAAAGAAACACTCAGTGGCCGGTTAGCCCAGTTGGTAGAGTGGGCGCACATGTGCAGAGGGTTGTTCCTCGACGCAGAAGGTCCAGGGTTTGAATTCGACCTGTGATGGTTTTCCTGCATGTCATCCACCCTCTCTCTCCCCCCTTTCATATCTCAGCTTTCCTCTCTAATAAAAAAAAAGGCAGAAATGCCCAAAACTCATTTTCAGAGAACTTCTGCTGTAAATTTTCCAAACAAGAAGCAACCCTTAGATATTTTATAATGCACCACGTTAACATTAAGAACTAAACCCCAAAAAGTTAGTTGAAAGGACTTTTTACATCTCCATCCATGGTGAAAAGACCGGTATTAAAAGATCCATTAAATGGATTTTATTCATCAATATCAAGTCACTAAAACTCCTACCCATTTTAACTGGCGTAGAGCTGCAACTAGTGAATTGTTTCTGGACGAGTTGTCTATAAAATGTCAGAAAATGGTGTAAAATGTGGATCATTGTTTCCCAAAGCCCAAGATGACGTCCTAAAATGTCTTGTTTTGTCCAAAATCCAAAGATATTCAGATAAATACGATAATACCTCCATATTTTAAAGGCTGAAAACAGCATTATCTAACAAAAAAATAAAGATGAATCGCTTATCAACATTGTTTGCAATTGTTTTTCTATTAATTAGTCAACTAATAAATTAGTCGACTAATCGTTGCAGTTCTGCTGACGTCATCTGCTTGAACAGGACATCAGTCCTTGTTGGCACGTATTTGTTGCTCAGAATGAAATTATTTGTGTTTTGGAAACCTTGTCCCCGTGGACGGACCGACTGTACCTTCCTGTAGCCGCCCTCCGCCCCGAAAGGAACTCCGATCTGGACCAAAGGGCCTCGTTGGACCAGACTGAATCCTCTGGTTGTGGCGGTGTGTTCGTCCAGAAGAACCCCCTCCACCCCCAGACTGAGACTTCGGCTTTCAAACACTGCTCCCTCGTCGACCAGCGGGGTCACGACCCACGGAACGTCCCACAGCAGCCAGGCGCCGTCGAAAGATCCTGAATCTGAGAATCGACAGAATCTGTCAGCGCCGTTTACCATCAGTAGGGCTGCTCGATTATAGAAAAAACAAATTATAACCATAATTTATTGAAGTTAAAAAGCAGAAGAATCTGCCCATCCTGTACAGAAGAACCTACTATTCCTATCCAGAAGAACCTACTATTCCTGTCCAGAAGAACCTACTATCCCTGTCCAGAAGAACCTACTATCTCTGTCCAGAAGAACCTACTATCTCTGTCCAGAAGAACCTACTATCTCTGTCCAGAAGAACCTACTATCTCTGTCCAGAAGAACCTACTATCTCTGTCCAGAAGAACCTGCCCTTCCTGTCCAGAAGAATCTGCCCTTCCTGTCCAGAAGAATCTGCCCTTCCTGTCCAGAAGAATCTGCCCTTCCTGTCCAGAATAACTTACTGACTGTGCAGGCCATGGACATGTCGATCATCATCACCGTCAGCTTCTTTTTAATGAACAGAGAAACCCGGACAACCTCCACAGGGACACCCTCCACCTGACCATAAAACAGAAGATTTAATTTATAAAGTAACAGACTCTCACTAACATTTAGTCTGATTTCTGGCCTACATGGCGACCCACCGTAGTCAGCTCGGCATGCGGCTGTTTATACTGCGAGCGGAGCACCACCCTCTGGGCGCCCACCATCAGGCTGTAGCCCCACTGTTGGGCTTCACTGATGGACATGGAAGAAACCTGTCCGTCACTCTGCAGGAACATCAGCTGCCACACAGAACTCGCCGTCCTCTGCGCCTGAATGCCACAACAACAGACAAAACTGAAGTGGTTTGAAAAGAGAGACAGGACCAAGGACATTAATGTTCAGTTCAGACCAAAGATTCTGGATGAGATGAGTTAAACTTGCAGCTGCTTGCAAAAGGGGTGTAATAATAATAATACATTTATATAGCACTTTTCATGAAACCCAAGGACACTTTACAGAATTACAGTGGCTATACTAAGGGAAGTTGTAGGCTGTTGTAAACAAGTGGTGTTTCAGGAGTTTTTTTTTTTTTTAAATGTCCAAGGATGTTAGCCTAGAAATCTAGACCACCCTAGCAGCAGCAAATGTAATTTGCAGCCACCGTCGTCTAGCAACTCTCCGTTGGCTTGCGAGCTGGAAAAACCAAACTCTGGTCAGGCCAATCACATCGTGTATAGAGTCGGTGGGCGGGGCTTATGGCAGCTGCTGCTGGAGAACAGTGGTCTTTGGAATCGGCTTTGGCCGCAACTCTGGAGTTCAGCTGTCGTCATTCTTACAAAATTAAGACGTGTTCGCAGTTTAAACTAGTCTACCAGCTAGTGTTGCTCTGATTGGTTGTAGTGCTATCCTATAGCGTGCAGTGGGAATCTGAAAGACAACCGTTTATCCCGCCCCTCGGATTGAGCCCTGACCAATGGGGAGTTCCCAGACCCAACATCTGGATGTGGGGCTGGCTGGTCAGGCTACAGGGATGTAGCATTTTGAATATCTGTAGGGATGAAGGCTCCATCTCCAAAAACAGTCTTGTGGTAAGGATACATGTATTCATTGATCCACCATCCAATATCATCAAAGCAAATTTAAATATTGATACATATGTGAAAGATGCACTTTTATTTTATATTTTCCACTTTATATTTATTCTTTTATTAAAAAGAAGTTAGTTTTTAACGTAAATGTTTGGAAGAGCTTAATAACCCTGTCAAATCATGTTTTAGTAGTTTTTTGACTGGAAATAAAATGTAACTGTTAAATGGGCATAATCAAAAGGCCCCTGAATCTAAATGGTATGATGACAGTGACTTAACTCTCCTGGCTGAGGACCTCAGATGCAGATCATAGGTGTTAGTTTGTGTGTTTTACCTGAGAGAAGGCAGCATACCACATCTCTCCGCTGTCCCCCCGCTGACCTCCACACGAAGACTCTCTGTCCACGTTCACCTATCCACATCAGGAAACATGGACAACTTTTCTCACTTTACACCGACGTTCATTTTATGATCTAGGGCAGTGAAAATATAGCACTCAGTATTAGGGCTGGGTTCCGATTAATACTTTTTAGGCACCGACCGAATTGCCTCTGAAGTATCAAAAAATGTCTCATCATTCAATACCTAATCAGTAAATCTCATCAATGTCAGTGAGCCAATCAGCATGCTTCTACCAAGATCTAATCATGTCTGTGATAGGCTGTGTAACATTACATGTCGTAGAGACACGCAGAAAAAAAACTTTTACACACTAAGACCCCGTTTACACAAAGGGAAGACGCAGATTTGTTCCTGCAGTTAGGCCTTTCATTTACACGAAAACCCCGTTTTTAAAATCACAGAAAACGATTTCTAAAAACTCCGGCCAAAGTGGAGATTTTGGAAATCTTCGTTTGCACCTAAACTGAGACAAACGGAGGTTTAGGCAACCGAGAGAGAGAAGAGGAAGTGATTGGTTGCTGTTGTTGCTATTGTCGGGTTTCTGATTGGCTAACGTGGGCTTGAGCTTCTCGTTACACCGCCACCTACAGGTCTGGCGTTCTCTTGACTGCATGTTTACACAGGGACATGTCAACGAACACTTTTCTGAAAACCGAGAGGTTGAAATGTCCGTTTATGAAAATAGCCGGCCACGTGTAAACGTAGCAAGAGACCGGGATCACGTGGTCGGAGCTGAGAAATAAATTAAAAGATTTGTGTGGTAATGTGTAAGGTTGTAATTTCTTTGTTTTATAAAATTGGAATTGAAAAAGGCATCATTTAGGGACCCGGTATCAAAGCCATGGTATTGGTATTGGTACTGGCATCAACATTTTTTTAACAATACCCAGTTGCAATAAATGTAAATCGCAACACAAATCCAATCTGCACCCATGTAGCGGGATCAGATCTTCCCAGCTGGGCGAGTCTTGAGACGGTTCACTCAGCTTTCAGGCAGTTTAGACACTAGATCTATTTTCAGAAACTTGTAGCAGACCTCCATGTAGTCCTCCTCGCAGATGATCTCTCTGTGAGTCCAGGTGAGACCAGAACAGACGGCAGAAACCGGCCAGCTGATCCACTTTCCCCCAGCGTCGTTCACGATCACATTAAAGCTGAAGGTGAACACCTCGTCGTTCTGAAACAACCAAAGTCAGTCCGGACTCAACAAGAATAACACAGTCAAGTTACATGACAGGGGATCAGCGTCATGAGAGAGCAATGTTTATCCTGGAAATGTTCTTGTGTTGATCCAGACTACCGATCAGCAGAGACTTGGCTGTAAACTCGTGGTAATAAAGCCAATGCACCCACGTTTGAGAATTAAACGTTTTGTCAGGTGACCGTGCCCTGGCTTGTGTAGCGGTGGAGGTACCTGGTTGTGTCAGGTGATCGTGCCCTGGCTTGTGTAGCGGTGGAGGTACCTGGTTGTGTCAGGTGACCGTGCCCTGGCTTGTGTAGCGGTGGAGGTACCTGGTTGTGTCAGGTGATCGTGCCCTTGCTTGTGTAGCGGTGGAGGTACCTGGTTGTGTCAGGTGATCGTGCCCTGGCTTGTGTAGCGGTGGAGGTACCTGGTTGTGTCAGGTGATCGTGCCCTTGCTTGTGTAGCGGTGGAGGTACCTGGTTGTGTCAGGTGATCGTGCCCTTGCTTGTGTAGCGGTGGAGGTACCTGGTTGTGTCAGGTGATCGTGCCCTGGCTTGTGTAGCGGTGGAGGTACCTGGTTTGGGGTGAAGCACGAGTAGTATGAAGCTCTGAAGGTGGTGAAGCCGTCCATCCTGAAGGTGCTGATGGTGTAACCGCAGCGCGAAGCCAGTGGCTCGCTGAGAGGGTGGACGCCATTTCCATCTACAGACAGACAGCGTTTACAGGACAGGTGGACACATACTGTAGCTGTAGATTAGATACATTTAGAAGACTAAGGCTCTATCTGCACCACTAGGTTTTGGTTTTTAACCATTTGAGTTTTGAGCCAAAGGTGGACAGGTAGACAGACAGGTAGACAGACGGGGGGACAGGGGGCAGGTCAACAGGTAGCGGGGGGACAGAGACAGGTGGACAGGTAGACAGACAGGTAGACAGACGGGGGGACAGGGGGCAGGTATACAGACAGGTGGACAGGCAGACAGACAGGTGGACAGCACTGAAACTAATTAGGTTAAAGCAGAACTGACCTCTGGCTTCGAAGCGAGGCATCTGCGGCGAGCGAACATGGATCCAGAGGTACCGATCCCGACACTCCCACTCAACGACAGATTCCTCTAAACCTGACGACACAAAATCTACATTCACAGGGTCAAAGGTTACCCACAGACATCCACAGGGTCAAAGGTCACCCACAGGGTCAAAAGGTCACCCACAGACATCCACAGGGTCAAAGGTCACCCACAGACATCCACAGGGTCAAAGGTCACCCACAGACATCCACAGGGTCAAAAGGTAACCCACAGGGTCAAGGGTCACCCACAGACATTCAGATGGTCAAAAGGTCACCCACAAACAAAGTTAGACTTTGTGAAGAAAATGGAACAAAGATAATATTCAGATTTCTTATTAAAACCTCCAGTTAAGACCCAAAAAGACTAGAAACCCACCCAGCAAAAAAGTTAAAAAAATAAAGTGTTGAAACCATCCCCCCCCACCGTAAATCCTAATCCTACTTGTTAAAAGCTTTTTAAAAACAATCAAAAAGCTTTGAAAAATGCCAAAAACAGCATCAGAAAAATATGTAAATCCACCAGTCGAGAGGGTTTACCTTCAGCTGAAGATTTCTCCGTGAACTGGCAGCAGATGAACAGTCTGGAGAGAAATGTAGTCAGATTACTTTAGAGCTGCAAAGATGAACGATTAGTTATCAACTATTCTCATAATATATTCATCACGGTGAGTTATTTATGTAAAAACTGGGTAAAGTCTCAGAAAAACATTGTTTCTATTAAGTAGAACCATTTGAGTTCTGTCTGTGTGTGTTTAACTATATTCGTGGGGTCCAAAAACCTGAAGTCCAGTATACTTGTGGGGCCAAAATGCTGGACCCAACAAGTTGAAAGGGCTGTTTGAGGGTTAAGACTTGGTTTTAGGATTAGAATTAGGTTATGGTGAGGTTAGGCATTTAGTGGTGATGGTTAAGGTAAGGGGCTAGGGAATGCATTATGTCAACGATGGGTCCCCACAAAGATAGTGCCACAAACCTGTGTGTGTGTGTGTGTGTGTGTGTGTGTGTGTGTGTGTGTGTGTGTGTGTGTGTGTGTCTGTGTGTGTGTGTGTCTGTGTGTGTGTGTGTGTGTCTGTGTGTGTGTGTGTGTGTGTGTGTGTGTGTCTGTGTGTGTGTGTGTGTCTTAAATAGAAAAGTTTGAGTTGAAGTAAAAACAAGCAACAAAAATCTATAAAGAAAGGTCCCAACAGGTTAAACCAGGTAATCTAGTGTGATGTCATCTTGTTAAAGGTGAACACGTTCTAGTGTCTTCCCTCCTCTGGGACAGACACTGAATATCTCAGTGTTGTGGACTAAACAAAGACATTTGAAGACATCATCTGTGACTTCTTGGGAAACACTGATCTACATTTTAGAGACAGAACTACTCATCCATTCATCCATTCATCCAAACATTAATCCTCTGTGATAATAATCATTTACCCGAAGAAGAGTGCAGCCGTTCCCATGTTGAAGCTGCAGAAAGTGTGTCTCAGTCTCTGCTGGGTCTCTTCTGCATCAGGTGAGCTGATCACCTGGTTGTCATGGTGACAGCACAGTCACAGCTGAGGCTTGTTAAGTCTGATTACACCTGGAGGCCTCGTCCTCCTCCTTCTTCTTCTTCTCCTTCTTCTCCCTTTAGGTTTTAGGGCAGTTTGGCATCACTGCCTCCAGCTGGTATTACCTGTCACTTCTTCTCGTCCAGTCATTAAACCTCTCCATGTGTGTGTGTGTGTGTGTGTGTGTGTGTGTGTGTGTGTGTGTGTGTGTGTGTGTGTGTGTGTGTGTGTGTGTGTGTGTGTGTGTGTGTGTGTGTGTGTGTGTGTGTGTGTGTGTGTGTGTGTGTGCAGGTCCAGTTAAAGCTCCTCTTCTTGGTTCTGGGTTTCACACCAGCGTTGGGAAAGAGTCCCGGGCCCAGACGCTGCAGGGGGGTGAGTCATCTTCTTCATCTGCTCATACACACACACACACACACACACACATACACAGAGATACACATAACACAGAGAGACACACACACACACACACGCAGACAGCAGTTTACAGTTTGCTAAAACACAATTTTGCAAACTAGGCTGGTTTTATCAAAATACTTTTTGATTACACAATTCACAAAACCACACAGCCAAACTGCAAAATACCTCCTATATATCCTGATAAATATCTCCTAAATACCTCCTATATATCCTGCTAAATACCTCATATATATCCTGCAAAATACCTCCTATATATCCTGCTAAATACCTCCTATATATCCTGCTAAATACCTCCTATATATCCTGATAAATACCTCCTATATATCCTGCTAAATACCTCCTATATATCCTCCTAAATACCTCCTATATATCCTGATAAATACCTCCTATATATCCTGCAAAATACCTCCTATATATCCTGATAAACACCTATATCCTATATATCCTCCTATAATGATAAATACCTCCTATATATCCTGATAAATACCTCCTATATATCCTGATAAATACCTCCTATATATCCTGCTAAATACCTCCTATATATCCTGATAAATACCTCCTATATATCCTGATAAATACCTCCTATATATCCTGCTAAATACCTCCTATATATCCTGCTAAATACCTCCTATATATCCTCCTATATATCCTGATAAATACCTCCTATATATCCTGATAAATACCTCCTATATATCCTGCTAAATACCTCCTATATATCCTGCAAATACCTCCTATATATCCTAAATATATCCTGATAAATACCTCCTATATATCCTGATAAATACCTCCTATATATCCTGATAAATACCTCCTATATATCCTGATAAATACCTATCCTATATATCCTATATATCCTGCAAATACCTCCTATATATCCTGATAAATACCTCCTATATATCCTGCTGAATACCTCCTATATATCCCAAGAAATACCTCCTATATGTCCTGATAAATACCTCCTATATATCCTGATAAATACCTCCTATATATCCTGATAAATACCTCCTATATATCCTGATAAATATCCTGATCCTATATATCCTGATAAATACCTCCTATATATCCTGATAAATACCTCCTATATATCCTGATAAATACCTCCTATATATCCTGCTAAATACCTCCTATATATCCTGCTAAATACCTCCTATATATCCTGATAAATACCTCCTATATATCCTGATAAATACCTCCTATATATCCTGATAAATACCTCCTATATATCCTGATAAATACCTCCTATATATCCTGCTAAATACCTCCTATATATCCTGATAAATACCTCCTATATATCCTGCTAAATACTTCCTATATATCCTGATAAATACTTCCTATATATACTGATAAATACCTATATATCCTGCTAAATACCTCCTATATGTCCTGATAAATACCTCCTATATATCCTGTAAATACCTCCTGTGTGTCCTGTGTGTGTGTGTGTGTGTGTGTGTGTGTGTGTGTGTGTGTCTGTGTGTTTGTATATCCTGTGTGTGTGTGTGTGTGTGTGTGTGTGTGTGTGTGTGTGTGTGTGTGTGTGTGTGTGTGTGTGTGTGTGTGTGTGTGTGTGTGTGTGTGTGTGTGTGTGTGTGTGTGTCTGTGTGTGTGTGTGTGTGTGTGTGTGTGTGTGTGTGTGTCCTGTGTGTGTGTGTCCTGTATGTGTGTGTGTGTGTAAATGTGTGTGTATATGTCCTGATAAATACCTCCTGTATGTCCTGTGTAAATGTCCTGTGTGTCCTGTGTGTGTGTGTCCTATATGTCCTGATAAATGTGTCCTATATATCCTGATAAATACCTCCTGTATGTCCTGTGTGTGTGTCTCCTGTATATCCTGTGTAAATACCTCATGTATATCCTGTGTGTAAATGTGTGTATATATCCTGTGTAAATGTGTCCTGTATATCCTGATAAATGTGTCCTGTATATCCTGTAAATGTGTCCTATATATCCTGATAAATGTGTGTGTGTATCTGTGTGTGTGTGTCCTATATGTCCTGTGTGTGTGTCCTGTGTGTGTGTGTGTGTGTGTGTGTGTGTGTGTGTGTGTGTGTGTGTGTGTGT
Source organism: Perca flavescens (assembly GCF_004354835.1). Classification (NCBI taxonomy): domain Eukaryota; kingdom Metazoa; phylum Chordata; class Actinopteri; order Perciformes; family Percidae; genus Perca; species Perca flavescens. Next base: position 32,689,846 of record NC_041348.1, read on the forward strand.
GTGTGTGTGTGTGTGTGTGTGTGTGTGTGTGTGTGTGTGTGTGTGTGTGTGTGTGTGTGTGTGTGTGTGTGTGTGTGTGTGTGTGTGTGTGTGTGTGTGTGTGTGTGTGTGTGTGTGTGTGTGTGTGTGTGTGTGTGTGTGTGTGTGTGTGTGTGTGTGTGTGTGTGTGTGTGTGTGTGTGTGTGTGTGTGTGTGTGTGTGTGTGTGTGTGTGTGTGTGTGTGTGTGTGTGTGTGTGTGTGTGTGTGTGTGTGTGTGTGTGTGTGTGTGTGTGTGTGTGTGTGTGTGTGTGTGTGTGTGTGTGTGTGTGTGTAGGTAAGCGTCAGATCCAGCACCTCGGCTCCCAGCTGCAGCTGAATCAACATTGTCTCGACACGGCCTTCAACTTCTTCAAGATGGTGGTCAGCAAACACCTGACGCGCGGGCGCAAGACGGAGCACGTCATCGCCGCCTGCCTCTACCTGGTGTGTCGCACCGAGGGGACGCCTCGTATCCTAGCAACAGCCTCTCTGTCTGGGGTACAGCTGCTGCCATCAGCACCCACTGTTCTGATAATCCATTAATCGTTCACAACATACACTACCGGTCAAAAGTTTGGGGTCACTTAGAAATTTCCATTCCACTCCATTCCAGACACAATATTTCTATATATGTATTTATTTATCACTTTACAGCAACCAGCAGGTATCCAGAGAGCTTCACATCAGAAACCAAGAGTAAAAACACATCTCATACAATAGAAAGAATGAAATATAGAAAACAGTAAAATCAGAAAAGGTTACAAAGAAACAAAAGAATGAAATGATCACACCACTGCTGCGTATTAGAAGCCAGACGAAACAGGTACGTTCTGAGTTTGGACCTACAGAGAGCTCCATCTGTGATAGTGTGAATATCACATCAAATGTTAACGTTGACGGGACAACCCCTCCCCGATGATTAATGGAGAATGAAATCATCTTTACTCTAAGTTATTATTATAATTATTATAATTACCATAATTATTATAATTATTATAATTATTATAGTTATTATAATTATTATTATAATTATTATAATCATTATTATTATCATTATTATTATTAATATTATTATAATTATTATTATAATTATTATAATTATCATAATTATTATAATTATTATTATTATTATAATTATGATTATTATTATGATTATGATTATTATAATAATTATTATTATCATTATTATAATTATTATTATAATTATTATTATTATCATTATTATTATTAATATTATTATAATTATTATTATAATTATTATAATTATCATAATTATTATAATTATTATTATGATTATGATTATTATAATAATTATTATTATCATTATTATAATTATTATTATAGTTATTATCATCATCTTTTCTCGCAGCCCTAACGTTTGAGTTGTGACCTTTGAACTGCTTTTCCTGAGCTGAGTTTCAGACATGTTGCTGGACCTGAGCGACCTGCTGCAGGTAATATATGCACACACACATATATATATATATATATACACTACCGGTCAAAAGTTTGGGGTCACTTAGAAATTTCCATTCCACTCCATTCCAGACAGAATACCAGCTGAGATCAGTTGTATTGTTTTTTTTAACCAGGGCAGCAGTTTTCAGATTACATTATGTGTTTACATAATTGCAAAAGGGTTCTTGACTGTTGTAGACAGAAGTGTCTGAAGAAACACTTGAAATTCATGTTTTTTGGTCTAAACGTCATACCCAAATTAAAAGTGGTACAGCTCCCATATACTTTGACACTCAGGGGTGTGCCTGATATCATTGGAAAGGTGATTGATGTGGGTGTGTTTGTGTATTTGAGAATTGTTGTATTTTGTAGTTTTTGGCTTTTTTTTTTGCACTTTTCAAATGGAAATAAAAAAAACACAGACATATCTGTAGAAAGAAATCATATAAAATCCATTTTTTGAGTCTTTTGGTGTCTGGATTGTTTCTGTAGTAAGCTGAGACGTGGCTAATGCCCTGTGGCATCTGTCACCTGTCAGATGTGTTTACAGCAGTGTATTCTAATCACTTTACAGATGTATGACTTGGACGGAAATAAAACACCTCCATTCTAGCCTCTGTAACTCTGTGTCAGTAAGGCCTAGAATCGCCCTGACACTTGTAACAAAAACGTGAGAATGTTTCCTTTTCAATGATATCAGGCACACCCCTGAGTGTCAAAGTATATGGGAGCTGTACTACTTTTAATTTGGGTATGACGTTTAGACCAAAAAACATGGATTTCAAGTGTTTCTTCAGACACTTCTTTCTACAACAGTTGAGAACCATTTAGCAATTATGTAAACACATAATGTAATCTGAAAACTGCTGTTCTGATTAAAAAAACAATACAACTGATCTCAGCAGGTATTGTGTCTGGAATGGAAATTTCTAAGTGACCCCAAACTTTTGACCGGTAGTGTATATATATATATATATATACACACAGATATATACACAGATTTATACATATATATATATATATATATATATATATATATATATATATATATATATATATATATATATATATATATATATATATATATATATATATATACATATATATATATATATATATATATACACACACATATATATATATATATACATGTATATATATATATATATATATATATATATATATATATATATACGATTAAATAAAGTAATGAAGTACTTCTATACTCTGCAGTAGTAACTTTAGTTTGATGTGTTCAGGTGAACGTTTACATCCTGGGAAAAACCTTCCTGCTGTTGGCTCGAGAGCTCTGCATCAACGCTCCCGCCATCGGTGACAACCTCATTTCATTTACTGTAGAACTACAAAATGTATATACATTGTCACTGTAGAACTACAAAATGTATATACACTGTCAGAAGTAGATGAATGTCCCGGTCACGTTGCTCTGGACGCGTCCTGCATCTCTCACTGACAGATTCAAACAATATCATCTCAGATATGTAAATTATTAGATTTAAATACTCAGAAGCTGCAGGAAAAGTGTGTTCACAGAACTACATTTCCCATAAACCACCACTGTCAACCAGGCCTCAGTTTTAAAACCCTGCTCTCTGCTAACATCTAGTGGACGCTGTCGGAAACTACAGCAGCAAAAACATTTATTATATTTAATCAGGTCTAGGTATTAATCAGGGCTAGGTATTAATCAGGGCTAGGTATTAATCAGGGCTAGGTATTAATTAGGGCTGGGTATTAATTAGGGCTGGGTATTAATCAGGGCTAGGTATTAATTAGGGCTAGGTATTAATCAGGGCTGGGTATTAATCAGGGCTAGGTATTAATCAGGGCTAGGTATTAATCAGGGCTGGGTATTAATCAGGGCTAGGTATTAATCAGGGCTGGGTATTAATCAGGGCTAGGTATTAATCAGGGCTGGGTATTAATCAGGGCTAGGTATTAATCAGGGCTGGGTATTAATCAGGGCTAGGTATTAATTAGGGCTGGGTATTAATTAGGGCTGGGTATTAATCAGGGCTAGGTATTAATTAGGGCTAGGTATTAAGCAGGGCTGGGTATTAATCAGGGCTAGGTATTAATTAGGGCTAGGTATTAAGCAGGGCTGGGTATTAATCAGGGCTGGGTATTAATCAGGGCTGGGTATTAATTAGGGCTAAGTATTAATCAGGGCTGGGTATTAATCAGGGCTGGGTATTAATTAGGGCTAAGTATTAATCAGGGCTGGGTATTAATTAGGGCTAAGTATTAATCAGGGCTGGGTATTAATCAGGGCTAGGTATTAATCAGGGCTGGGTATTAATCAGGGCTAGGTATTAATCAGGGCTGGGTATTAATCAGGGCTGGGTATTAATTAGGGCTAGGTATTAATCAGGGCTAGGTATTAATCAGGGCTGGGTATTAATCAGGGCTGGGTATTAATCAGGGCTGGGTATTAATTAGGGCTAGGTATTAATCAGGGCTAGGTATTAATTAGGGCTAGGTATTAATCAGGGCTGGGTATTAATTAGGGCTAAGTATTAATCAGGGCTGGGTATTAATCAGGGCTGGGTATTAATCAGGGCTGGGTATTAATCAGGGCTGGGTATTAATCAGGGCTGGGTATTAATCAGGGCTGGGTATTAATCAGGGCTGGGTATTAATTAGGGCTGGGTATTAATTAGGGCTGGGTATTAATCAGGGCTGGGTATTAATTAGGGCTGGGTATTAATCAGGGCTAGGTATTAATCAGGGCTGGGTATTAATTAGGGCTGGGTATTAATTAGGGCTAGGTATTAATCAGGGCTGGGTATTAATTAGGGCTGGGTATTAATTAGGGCTAGGTATTAATCAGGGCTGGGTATTAATCAGGGCTGGGTATTAATTAGGGCTGGGTATTAATTAGGGCTAGGTATTAATCAGGGCTGGGTATTAATTAGGGCTGGGTATTAATTAGGGCTAGGTATTAATCAGGGCTGGGTATTAATTAGGGCTGGGTATTAATTAGGGCTAGGTATTAATCAGGGCTGGGTATTAATTAGGGCTGGGTATTAGGGCTAGGTATTAATCAGGGCTAGGTATTAATCAGGGCTAGGTATTAATTAGGGCTGGGTATTAATCAGGGCTGGGTATTAATTAGGGCTAGGTATTAATCAGGGCTGGGTATTAATCAGGGCTGGGTATTAATTAGGGCTGGGTATTAATCAGGGCTGGGTATTAATTAGGGCTGGGTATTAGGGCTAGGTATTAATCAGGGCTAGGTATTAATCAGGGCTGGGTATTAATTAGGGCTAGGTATTAATCAGGGCTGGGTATTAATCAGGGCTGGGTATTAATCAGGGCTGGGTATTAATCAGGGCTGGGTATTAATCAGGGCTGGGTATTAATCAGGGCTGGGTATTAATCAGGGCTGGGTATTAATTAGGGCTGGGTATTAATCAGGGCTGGGTATTAATCAGGGCTGGGTATTAATCAGGGCTGGGTATTAATCAGGGCTGGGTATTAATCAGGGCTGGGTATTAATTAGGGCTGGGTATTAATCAGGGCTGGGTATTAATTAGGGCTGGGTATTAATTAGGGCTAGGTATTAATCAGGGCTGGGTATTAATTAGGGCTGGGTATTAATTAGGGCTGGGTATTAATTAGGGCTAGGTATTAATCAGGGCTGGGTATTAATTAGGGCTGGGTATTAATTAGGGCTAGGTATTAATCAGGGCTGGGTATTAATTAGGGCTGGGTATTAGGGCTAGGTATTAATCAGGGCTAGGTATTAATCAGGGCTGGGTATTAATTAGGGCTGGGTATTAGGGCTAGGTATTAATCAGGGCTAGGTATTAATCAGGGCTAGGTATTAATTAGGGCTGGGTATTAATCAGGGCTGGGTATTAATCAGGGCTAGGTATTAATCAGGGCTGGGTATTAATCAGGGCTAGGTATTAATTAGGGCTGGGTATTAATCAGGGCTGGGTATTAATCAGGGCTAGGTATTAATCAGGGCTGGGTATTAATCAGGGCTAGGTATTAATTAGGGCTGGGTATTAATCAGGGCTGGGTATTAGGGCTAGGTATTAATCAGGGCTAGGTATTAATCAGGGCTAGGTATTAATTAGGGCTGGGTATTAATCAGGGCTGGGTATTAATCAGGGCTAGGTATTAATCAGGGCTGGGTATTAATCAGGGCTAGGTATTAATCAGGGCTGGGTATTAATCAGGGCTAGGTATTAATTAGGGCTAGGTATTAATCAGGGCTGGGTATTAATTAGGGCTAGGTTATCTTTATCTAAACCAAGTTATCTTGGATATGAAAGAGGTTCCTTCTAACCAGCAGTATTATTTAAAGTATTAATGTTTACATTAAAGCGATTACATTAATTAATAATTATTAATTAATGTATCCCCCCCCCAGACCCGTGCCTGTACATCCCGCGGTTCGCCCACATGTTGGAGTTCGGTGTGAAGACCCACGAGGTTTCCATGACGGCGCTGCGTCTGGTGCAGAGGATGAAGAGGGACTGGATGCACACGGGACGAAGGCCCTCAGGGCTCTGTGGAGCAGGTAGGACATGGCCACCGTTACCTGGCAACAGCTAACAATAATAACCGTATGTTCACCCATTACCTGGCAACAGCTAACAATAATAACCGTATGTTCACCCGTTACCTGGCAACAGCTAACAATAACAACCATATGTTCACCCGTTACCTGGCAACAGCTAACAATAATAACCGTATGTTCACCCGTTACCTAGCAACAGCTAACAATAATAACCGTATGTTCACCCGTTACCTGGCAACAGCTAACAATAATAACCGTATGTTCACCCGTTACCTGGCAACAGCTAACAATAACAACCATATGTTCACCTGTTACCTGGCAACAGCTAACAATAATAACCGTATGTTCACCCGTTACCTAGCAACATCTAACAATAATAACCGTATGTTCACACGTTACCTGGCAACAGCTAACAATAACAACCCTATGTTCACCTGTTACCTGGCAACAGGTAACAATAACAACCGTATGTTCACCTGTTACCTGGCAACAGCTAACAATAATAACCATATGTTCACCCGTTACCTGGCAACAGCTAACAATAATAACCGTATGTTCACCCATTACCTGGCAACAGCTAACAATAATAACCGTATGTTCACCCGTTACCTGGCAACAGCTAACAATAACAACCCTATGTTCACCTGTTACCTGGCAACAGCTAACAATAACAACCATATGTTCACCTGTTACCTAGCAACAGCTAACAATAATAACCGTATGTTCACCCGTTACCTAGCAACAGCTAACAATAATAACCGTATGTTCACACGTTACCTGGCAACAGCTAACAATAACAACCCTATGTTCACCTGTTACCTGGCAACAGGTAACAATAACAACCGTATGTTCACCTGTTACCTGGCAACAGCTAACAATAATAACCGTATGTTCACCTGTTACCTGGTAACAGCATACAATAACAACCACATGTTCACCCCTTACCTGGCAACAGCATACAATAACAACCACATGTTCACCTGTTACCTGGCAACAGCTAACAATAATAACCGTATGTTCACCTGTTACCTGGCAACAGCTAACAATAACAACCATATGTTCACCCGTTACCTGGCAACAGCTAACAATAATAACCGTATGTTCACCTGTTACCTGGCAACAGCTAACAATAACAACCATATGTTCACCCGTTACCTGGCAACAGCTAACAATAATAACCATATGTTCACCTGTTACCTAGCAACAGCTAACAATAATAACCGTATGTTCACCTGTTACCTGGCAACAGCTAACAATAATAACCGTATGTTCATCTGTTACCTGGCAACAGCTAACAATAACAACCATATGTTCACCCGTTACCTGGCAACAGCTAACAATAATAACCACATGTTCACCCATTACCTGGCAACAGCTTACAATAACAACCATATGTTCACCCGTTACCTGGCAACAGCTAACAATAATAACCACATGTTCACCTGTTACCTGGCAACAGCTAACAATAATAACAATATGTTCACCTGTTACCTAGCAACAGCTAACAATAATAACCGTATGTTCACCTGTTACCTAGTAACAGCTAACAATAATAACCGTATGTTCACCTGTTACCTAGCAACACCTATCAATAATAACCGTATGTTCACCTGTTACCTAGCAACAGCTAACAATAACAACCATGTGTTCACCCGTTACCTAGCAACAGCTAACAATAATAACCGTATGTTCACCTGTTACCTAGCAACAGCTATCAATAATAACCATATGTTCACCTGTTACCTAGCAACAGCTAACGCTCTGCTCGTCTCCTCAGCTCTGCTGGTCGCCGCTCGGATGCACAAGTTTCGGCGGACGGTGAAAGACGTGATCAGCGTGGTGAAGGTCTGCCAGACCACCCTGAGGAAGAGGTGGGAGTACACTAGAATACAGTAGAATACAGTAGATTACAAGAGAATACAGTAGATTACAGTAGAATACATTAGTTTACTGTCATATACAGTATTATACAGTAGATTACAGTAGATTACGTCATATTACAGCAGATTACAGTAGAATACAGTAGATTACGGTAGAATACAATATAATACAGTAGATTACAGTAGAATACAGTAGATTACGGTAGAATACAGTAGATTACATCATAATACAGTAGATTACAGTATCATATAGTATATTACAGTAGATTACAGTAGCAAACAGTAGATTACAGTAGAATACAGTAGATTTCAGCTTCCTGTCTCCCTGTCTGCAGACTAACAGAGTTTGAGGACACGCCCACCAGTCAGCTGACTATCGATGAGTTCATGAAGGTGGATCTGGAGCAGGAGTGTGACCCCCCATCCTTCACCGCCGCGCAGCACAAAGTCAAGATGCAGCAGGTAGGACGCTGGCTCTGATTGGCTGCTGATACATGGGTTAACCAATCACCAATGACCTTTACTGTCTTCTTCTTCTGCAGCTGGAACACGAACTGGCCAGGAAACTGGACGAAGTGGAGGGTCAGTTCCTAAATCTGCCACCCAGAGATTCATTTCGGACACTTCGGAGGAAACTAGAGGGTCAGGGGAAGGACCACTAGAGGTTCAGGGACACTAGAGGGTCAGGGGAAGGACCACTAGAGGGTCAGGGACACTAGAGGGTCAGGACACTAGAGGGTCAGGGGAAGGACACTAGAGGGTCAGGGACACTAGAGGGTCAGGGGAAGGACACTAGAGGGTCAGGGACACTAGAGGGCCAGGGGAAGGACACTAGAGGGTCAGGGGAAGGACACTAGAGGGCCAGGGGAAGGACACTAGAGGGTCAGGGGAAGGACACTAGAGGGTCAGGGGAAGGACACTAGAGGGTCAGGGACACTAGAGGGTCAGGGGAAGGACCACTAGAGGGTCAGGGAAAGGACACTAGAGGGTCAGGGGAAGGACACTAGAGGGTCAGGGGAAGGACCACTAGAGGGTCAGGGGAAGGACACTAGAGGGTCAGGGACACTAGAGGGTCAGGGGAAGGACACTAGAGGGTCAGGGGAAGTATCACTAGAGGGTCAGGGACACTAGAGGGTCAGGGACACTAGAGGGTCAAGGACACTAGAGGGTCAGGGGAAGGACACTAGAGGGTCAGGGAAACTAGAGGGTCAAGGACACTAGAGGGTCAGGGGAAGGACACTAGAGGGTCAGCGGAAGGACCACTAGAGGGTCAGGGACACTAGAGGGTCAGGGGAAGGACCACTAGAGGGTCAGGGAAACTAGAGGGTCAAGGACACTAGACGGTCAGGGGAAGGACACTAGAGGGTCAGCGGAAGGACCACTAGAGGGTCAGGGACACTAGAGGGTCAGGGACACTAGAGGGTCAGGGGAAGGACTACTATAGGGTCAGGGTCAGGAAACTAGAGGGTCAGGGGAAGGACCACTAGAGGGTCAGGAACACTATAGGGTCAGGGACACTAGAGGGTCAGGGGAAGGACACTAGAGGGTCAGGGGAAGGACCACTAGAGGGTCAGGGACACTAGAGGGTCAGGGGAAGGACACTAGAGGGCCAGGGAAAGGACCACTAGAGGGTCAGGGACACTAGAGGGTCAGGGGAAGGACCACTAGAGGGTCAGGGGAAGGACACTAGAGGGTCAGGGGAACGACACTAGAGGGTCAGGAGAAGGACCACTAGAGGGTCAGGGACACTAGAGGGTCAGGGACACTAGAGGGTCAGGGGAAGGACTACTATAGGGTCAGGGTCAGGAAACTAGAGGGTCAGGGGAAGGACCACTAGAGGGTCAGGGACACTATAGGGTCAGGGACACTAGAGGGTCAGGGGAAGGACACTAGAGGGTCAGGGGAAGGACACTAGAGGGTCAGGGGAAGGACCACTAGAGGGTCAGGGACACTAGAGGGTCAGGGGAAGGACACTAGAGGGCCAGGGAAAGGACCACTAGAGGGTCAGGGACACTAGAGGGTCAGGGGAAGGACCACTAGAGGGTCAGGGGAAGGACACTAGAGGGTCAGGGGAACGACACTAGAGGGTCAGGGGAAGGACCACTAGAGGGTCAGGGACACTAGAGGGTCAGGGACACTAGAGGGTCAGGGGAAGGACACTAGAGGGCCAGGGGAAGGACACTAGAGGGTCAGGGGAAGGATCACTAGAGGGTCAGGACACTAGAGGGTCAGGGACACTAGAGGGTCAGGGGAAGGACTTACCTTTTCCATTTTGTCCCGCCAGGAGAGATCAGCTGCTACAAAGACGAGATCGAGACAGAGCTGGAGAAGAGCCGACCCAAGCTCAGAGGAATCTATGCCGCCTACGCCAAAGAAATTGGTCAGTACCGGACAGTATGTTTGTCTGTTCCAGTCCAGAGTCTGTCTGTACCAGAGTCTGTCTGTACCGGTCCGGAGTCTGTCTGTACCGGTCCAGAGTCTGTCTGTACCAGAGTCTGTCTGTACCGGTCCAGAGTCTGTCTGTACCGGAGTCTGTCTGTCTGTACCGGTCCAGAGTCTGTCTGTACCATAGTCTGTCTGTCTGTATCGGTCCAGAGTCTATCTGTCTGTACCAGTCTGGAGTCTGTCTGTACCGGTCCAGAGTCTTTCTGTACCATAGTCTGTCTGTCTGTACCAGTCCAGAGTCTGTCTGTACCGGAGTCTGTCTGTCTGTATCGGTCCAAAGTCTATCTGTCTGTACCGGAGTCTGTCTGTACCAGTCCGGAGTCTGTCTGTCTGTACCAGTCTGGAGTCTGTCTGTACCAGAGTCTGTCTGTACCAGAGTCTGTCTGTACCAGTCCGGAGTCTGTCTGTACCGGATCAAGACTATGTTTGTCTGTACCGGATCGAGACTATGTTTGTCTGTACCGGTCAAGAGTATGTTTGTCTGTTCCAGTCCAGAGTCTGTCTGTACCAGAGTCTGTCTGTACCAGTCCAGAGTCTGTCTGTACCGGTCCAGAGTCTGTCTGTACTGGAGTCTGTCTGTACCGGATCGAGACTATGTTTGTCTGTTCCAGTCCAGAGTCTGTCTGTACCAGAGTCTGTCTGTACCAGTCCAGAGTCTGTCTGTACCGGTCCGGAGCCTTTAGTCTTTCACAGCATCTGAAACATTTAACAACTACGGAGAAGTCTCTTAAATGAGTCAGCCATTTTATCCCTGCAATGTGTTTCTACAAAGATACAAAAAGGTTATTTATAAAGTTATATGTACACATTAATGTGGACTACTCCTTTCTAAACTGGATCCTGGAAATTTATTTCACCACGTTTTTGTTGCATTATTGAAAGTTTTTGTCACTTTTTCTGAAGTTTTTTGTAGACCCATTGTTACAACAAACATAAAGATATAAAAGAACCAACATTTACCGGCTCTTTCCTTCTGTTTCCAGACCCCGAGGGCGTGGAGGTTGCATCCTCGCTGTCTGAACCCGAGGCGGCGCCAGAGGGCGAAGAGGACGAGCTGCGAGCTGCCGCCGATCACCTGACGCAGAACTTCCTGTGTCAGGTGATCCAGGAGGAGGAGGGGCGGGGCCAGAAGATGGGGGAGGGGTTAGAGATGGAGGGGGCAGGACCAGAGAGGGAGGAGGCAGGGCTAGACATGGAGGGGGCAGGACCAGAGAGGGAGGAGGCAGGGCTAGACATGGAGGGGGCGAGACCAGAGAGGGAGGAGGCAGGGCTAGACATGGAGGGGGCGAGACCAGAGAGGGAGGAGGCAGGGCTAGACATGGAGGGGGCGGGACCTCAGCGCCAGGCTGTCCCGCTGGCTGACATCCTGGGGAACCTGGCCAGTCTCCAACAGACCTTCCAGACCTTCAGCGAGACCGGAGAGAAACCAGACGGTACGGCTCAGCTCAGCATTCAATATGACTTTATTTATAACGCAAGTTACCTCAGGACACTTTACACATAATAATAATATTAATAATAATAATAATACATTTTATTTATATAGCGCTTTACATGGTACTCAAAGACACTTCACAGTAAAACCAGTAACTATCAGGTGAGAAATGTTGGACTACCGTATGTGGAAGGCTAACAGTTACAGATGTGTATGGGTAGGGAGTTCCAGAGGGAGGGGGCTGTAAACATTATATATATATATATATATATATATATATATATATATACACACACACACACACACACACACACGTGCTGCTGCGTGTTGTCGGGGCTGAACGTGGACTTGGTGTGGTGGAGTTTGTTCTGACGGTTCCTGTTTGTGGTCCTGTTTGACAGATGAGCAGTCGGAGAGCGGCGAGCTGGACCTGATGGGGATCGACGACCACGAGATAGAAAAGGTTTGTTTTTATCTGCTGAACTGACCCAGGCTTTTACTGTGAAAGGGTGTGAGTACAGGAAGTGTGACTGTGGTTTTGTGCTGTACAGTACATCCTGAATGAGCGGGAGGTTGAGGTGAAGACAGAGCTATGGATGAAACAGAACGAGGAATACCTGAAGGAGCAGAAAGGTCTGGAAACCTCTTCACCATCTTCATCATCTTCGTCAGGGTTCTGGGTTCTTATTGGCTGTTTGTGTTTACAGAGAAAGAAGACAGGATACAGAAAGAGAAAGAACAGGGGACGTACAAAGAGAAGGTGAGTCAACAACAGGGACCAACAGGGTCTCCCAGCCTCAAGTCAAGGGGCCGACAGGGACCAACAGGGTCTCCCAGCCTCAAGTCAAGGGGCCGACAGGGACCAACAGGGTCTCCTCAAGTCAAGGGGCTGACAGAGACCAACAGAGACTCTCAGCCTCAAGTCAAGGGGCCGACAGGGACCAACAGGGTCTCCTCAAGTCAAGGGACTGACAGAGACCAACAGAGACTCTCAGCCTCAAGTCAAGGGGCCGACAGGGACCAACAGGGTCTCCCAGCCTCAAGTCAAGGGGCTGACAGAGACCAACAGGGTCTCCCAGCCTCAAGTCAAGGGGCCGACAGGGACCAACAGGGTCTCCCAGCCTCAAGTCAAGGGGCCGACAGGGACCAACAGGGTCTCCCAGCCTCAAGTCAAGGGGCCGACAGGGACCAACAGGGTCTACTCAAGTAAAGGGGCTGACAGGGACCAACAGAGTCTCTTAGCCTCAAGTCAAGGGGCTGACAGAGACCAACAGAGACTCTCAGCCTCAAGTCAAGGGGCCGACAGGGACCAACAGGGTCTCCCAGCCTCAAGTCAAGGGGCCGACAGGGACCAACAGGGTCTCCCAGCCTCAAGTCAAGGGGCCGACAGGGACCAACAGGGTCTACTCAAGTCAAGGGGCTGACAGAGACCAACAGAGTCTCTTAGCCTCAAGTCAAGGGGCTGACAGAGACCAACAGAGACTCTCAGCCTCAAGTCAAGGGGCCGACAGGGACCAACAGGGTCTCCCAGCCTCAAGTCAAGGGGCCGACAGGGACCAACAGGGTCTCCCAGCCTCAAGTCAAGGGGCCGACAGGGACCGACAGGGTTTCCCAGCCTCAAGTCAAGGGGCTGACAGAGACCAACAGAGTCTCTCAGCCTCAAGTCAAGGGGCTGACAGGGACCAACAGGGTCTCCCAGCCTCAAGTCAAGGGGCTGACAGGGACCAACAGGGTCTCCCAGCCTCAAGTCAAGGGGCTGACAGGGACCGACAGGGTCTCCCGGCCTCAAGTCAAGGGGCTGACAGGGACCAACAGGGTCTCCCGGCCTCAAGTCAAGGGGCTGACAGGGACCAACAGGGTCTCCCAGCCTCAAGTCAAGGGGCTGACAGGGACCAACAGGGTCTCCCGGCCTCAAGTCAAGGGGCTGACAGGGTCTCCCGGCCTCAAGTCAAGTCTGACCTCCTGTGTCTGACCTCCTGTGTCTGACCTCCTGTGTGTGACTACTTCCTGTGTCTGACCTCCTGTGTATGACTTCCTGTGTGTGACCTCCTGTGTGTGACTTCCTGTGTCTGACCTCCTGTGTGTGACTTCCTGTGTGTGACTTCCTGTGTCTGACCTGTGTGTGACTTCCTGTGTCTGACCTCCTGTGTGTGACTTCCTGTGTGTGACTTCCTGTGTGCAGCCGAAGAAGAAGAAGAAGAAAGTGCCGGTGGCGGCGTTGACGGCGGGCGAGGCGATCGAGAGGATGTTGGAGAAGAAGAAGATCTCCAGTAAGATCAACTACGACGTCCTGCGGGACCTGAACAGCCGCGGGACAGGAAGTGGGGGGGGCAGCAGTCCCAGCAGGTCAAACGCCGAGGTCGACCCCCCCACGGCCGCCGCCGCCGCGAAACGCCTCAACCGCCGCCGCCGCAGGAAGAACAGCGACGCTAACAGAGACCTCGCGGCTAACGCTAGCATCATGGGGAAGAGGTACGCTGCACACACACACACACACACACAGAGACACACACAGACACAGAGACACACACACAGAGACACACACACACAGAGAGACACACACACACAGAGACACACACACACACACACACACACACACAGAGACACACACACTAAGGTGTATATAAAAGAGACTTCAGATACAGTATTAGGGGACCACTAAGGTCTATATAAAAGAGACTTCAGATACAGTATTAGGGGACCACTAAGGTCTATATAAAGAGACTTCAGATACAGTATTAGTGGACCGCTAAGGTCTATATAAAAGAGACTTCAGATACAGTATTAGGGGACCACTAAGGTCTATATAAAGAGACTTCAGATACAATATTAGGGGACCACTAAGGTCTATATAAAAGAGACTTCAGATACAGTATTAGGGGACCACTAAGGTCTATATAAAGAGACTTCAGATACAGTATTAGTGGACCACTAAGGTCTATATAAAAGAGACTTCAGATACAGTATTAGTGGACCACTAAGGTCTATATAAAGAGACTTCAGATACAGTATTAGTGGACCACTAAGGTCTATATAAAAGAGACTTCAGATACAGTATTAGGGGACCACTAAGGTCTATATAAAGAGACTTCAGATACAATATTAGGGGACCACTAAGGTCTATATAAAAGAGACTTCAGATACAGTATTAGGGGACCACTAAGGTCTATATAAAGAGACTTCAGATACAGTATTAGTGGACCACTAAGGTAAGGTCTATATAAAGAGACTTCAGATACAGTATTAGGGGACCACTAAGGTCTATATAAAAACTTCAGATACAATAGACACTTCATATAAAAGATTCAGATACAGTATTAGGGGACCACTAAGGTCTATATAAAGAGACTTCAGATACAGTATTAGGGGACCACTAAGGTCTATATAAAAGAGACTTCAGATACAGTATTAGGGGACCACTAAGGTCTATATAAAGAGACTTCAGATACAGTGTGATAACTAATCAGTTGATCTTGTTGTTGCAGGGTGCGCCTCCTCCTGTCCTCCACGTCTAAGAAGAAGAAAACGGCGCTCCAGGTGATGTCACAGCGTCCGTTTACTCTTTGAATCAGAAACTGATCACGACAAGTTTATTGAAATCAAAAGTTGGTTCGCTGATTCCTTCAGGATTAAAGACCGAAGCGTAGGATGAAAATCTGTTGATTTAGTTTTTATATTAAGTTTTTTTTTTGGACACTTTTGCAGCTTCTTCGGCAGAAGAGGTCACTCAAAGAATCATTAAAATCTCTTCAGACTCAAAGAATCAGTAAAATCTCTTCAGACTCAAAGAATCATTAAAATCTCTTCAGACTCAAAGAATCAGTAAAATCTCTTCAGACTCAAAGAATCATTAAAATCTCTTCAGACTCAAAGAATCAGTAAAATCTCTTCAGACTCAAAGAATCAGTAAAATCTCGTCAGACTCAAAGAATCATTACATCTCGTCAGACTCAAAGAATCATTACATCTCGTCAGACTCAAAGAATCATTAAAATCTCTTCAGACTCAAAGAATCATTTAAAGGATCATTCTGGTGTAAAATGACACTAGGGGGGTTAATAACATGTGTACCGAGTCAACCGTTCTCTGGGACATGTTGTCATGGCAAACCAATGTGTCTGTAGTTTTAAACTAGCTACCGCTAACCGGTAGTTAGCTG
Organism: Perca flavescens; assembly: GCF_004354835.1. NCBI lineage: Eukaryota > Metazoa > Chordata > Actinopteri > Perciformes > Percidae > Perca > Perca flavescens. The sequence goes on from NC_041348.1 coordinate 32,705,794, forward strand.
CTAACGCTAGCTTTCGGGGCAGATGGTAAATCGCTATTTTATACCACTAACAAGGCTCAAAATATCACCACACTTCCACGGTAGCTTAACAAAAACATGAGCAGTCGAACCACCAACAGCTTGCAACCAGTAACCAGTAACATAGCTCAAACACGGTGTTCACGGTTCGACTGGTTCCCAAAATGGCGCCTGCATGTATACCCAAAGGTACTGTCTTTATAATCTATCTTTTTAATAAACTGTCTGTACACTTACAGAGTTCTCAATGCTTGGGTAACATGTAGGGACCTCATTGTGCTACCGTGGAAGTACACATGTGTTGTTAACTCCTAGGGTCATTTTACGCCAGAATTGTCTTTTAAAGTGACTGTGACGTCACAGTCCGAAATGAGCTGGCTAACCACAACCGTTAGCTCGTAGCTTTAGCGTTAGGATGCTAACGCTAGCATGCTACGTCGTTCTCAATAGCAAAGCACTGCTACAACACACACAAGTTCACCATAATCTCCAAAAGAACTCCTTCCATGTGCTCCCTGGTTTAGAAGAAGTCTAGCTGACATGATCTACATCTGAGCTACTGAGCATGTGCGAGTGCAATCAAAGATAGTAGTGAAGAAGAAGAAGAAAAGAGGTCTCACTCTGTAGCTAAAACAGAAACCAGGTGAAAAGAGGATCTGCAGCAGTGAGAGAGAGCTGTGCAGTACAACTATAATATGGTGTTTTTTGAAAATTAAACCATGTAAACCTGTTCTGGTACAACCTTAAAATACAGTTATGAACCTGAAAATGAGAATAATATGGGAGCTTTAAAGACTCTTCAGACTCAAAGATACGCATGTTTCCAATGCTTTCTGTGAGACTTTTTTAGTTTTATTTTAAGACTCTTTTTCTGCACATTGTTAATTAAAACCTGAATCTGTGTCCCCGCTTTAGGCAGAAAACCCCGTCACCGTGGCAGCAGCTGAGGTGACCTCTTACCCCTCCCCCCCGCCGGCCGGCGCCGTGGTGGAGGCGGAGGAAGAGGAGGAGGAAGAGGAGGTGGTGGTGGAGGAGGAGTGCGTCAGCGCTCTGCAGCTCGTCGGAGGTCAGTCCGGGCTTTTATTCTGGAGGGATGTACCTTGTAATCTTTATTTTATTGTGAAAGGTACCATATGTGTCCACAGAGGATAGTGTTTCCTGATTGGTTGATTTGTGTTTCCTGATTGGCTGATTTGTGTTTCCTGATTGGTTGATTTGGGTTTCCTTGATTGGTTGATTTGTGTTTCCTGATTGGTTGATTTGTGTTTCCCTGATTGGTTGATTTGTGTTTCCTGATTGGTTGATTTGTGTTTCCTGATTGGTTGATTTGTGTTTCCTGATTGGCTGATTTGTGTTTCCTGATTGGTTGATTTGTGTTTCCTGATTGGTTGATTTGTGTTTCCCTGATTGGTTGATTTGTGTATCCTGATTGGTTGATTTGTGTTTCCTGATTGGTTGATTTGTGTTTCCTGATTGGTTGATTTGTGTTTCCTGATTGGTTGATTTGTGTTTCCTGATTGGTTGATTTCTGTTCCCAGATTATGGCTGTGAGGAAGAGGAAGTCTTCTAGCCGCTGACCTTTGACCTCCAGTGACCAAACTCTCCGTCCAATCAGAAGGCTCCAGAGAGCCAGCCCTCGATGAACTGAAAGAGATTTTAAAACATGTTTGTGTTGTACAAAGTGTATTTTTATAAGCTGTGTGTAGATGGATGTTTGTTTTTGTGTTTTCTTATTAAATGTGTCGATGGATCTGATTGGTCCTGACGACAGGAAGACAAAAATGATTGTCCAAACTTTATTTACACAACAATTCGCTCACAAACTTTGTATCGTTCGCTGTTTCAACCGCTGCAGCAAACAGACACAAACACACACCTAGAGACACACACAGACACAGAGACACACAGACCCACACAGAGACACACACAAACACACTTATACCAATTTTGCTATTTTTTTTTTTTACAATGAATTAAGAGCAAAAGTATGAATATCATCATACCTGGATGTTTACGGTAAACAAGCAACAATAAAAACAATCCCATTCATTTTGATGAACAAGGCAGAAATGTATGGTGACAACCATAGACAGTATGGTGACAATGCTCTGCCCTGGGTAGAACTCACAATTTCACAGAAGAAGAAGGAGGACTGAGATGATTTGATCATAACTTCCGGTAAGTACATAACTGCAGTGCGCGATTTGAGACAAAACTCCCCCGTCAAATTTTACGCACTATGCAAGTAAGTACGTAGTGTACGAAGTGCACTTCCCTTAGTGCACGATTTGAGACACACTATCTGTCTGCATTTCGTTCAAAAGGGACACGGTATAGTTGTTTTAAAGACACCTGTTGCCTTTTCAGCATGCGCGCAATAGTCAGCAAACTTATGGATTCCACATTGTTAAACATGTCTTCACTGTCCAAGATATGCTGGCTAATTTCTGTAAGGCGAATATCATTTCTGGCCCGAACCAAATCGACCACAGCCTGCTCTTGTTTGTCAGTCAGAATTTTGTCTCTGCCTCCCCAATTTGGCCAAATCTCAATTCTACAGAGAAAATTACAGAAAGAACACACTCAGTCACATCACCTACTCGGTGATACACATTGGTATGCAGTCATTTGAGAACTGAGAGTAGTTATGTTTAGTTCATGCTGAAGACTTACCGGTTCTCTTTGCAGAAAGTTGTGATTCTAGAGGCCACGGTTGATCTTCTGAGGTTTGGTTGAATCGTAGTAGCCCCCTCAGTCATTGTCATGCCATGATTTACGACATGGTCTACAACTGTTGCTCGGATTGCATTGGACACTCTTTGCTGTTGCTGCCGCCGCTGTCTTGGTCCGTGGCCTGGTCCTCCACCACGGTGCCCCACACCTCTCAAACGAGCCCACGGCCACCTCTCAGATGGGCTGCTTGTCCCCTGCCATACCTTTGACCAACACGTCTTCCTCGTCTTCCTCGTCTTCCTCCCACCACCGCTTGACCTCTATTGTGACCTGGATCACCTGCCGGCTCCATGTTACGTATTGCTATGGTGTTGTAAGTGGATCCCAATCGACTCTTATACTCGTACCACAATGTGAACTCAATCATCAGTAACGAGTTGGCAGAATTGGACCAGCAGTTCCAAGGGCCTGCATGCATACAGTGCAGTACTGTCAATACTGTAAATAGTCTGAAAATGTGGTACATTCTACTATAGTAGCAGTATCTGGTAAACAGTAGTACATTACAGTAAAGAAGGATGATGAAATATTACATCCATAGATACTGTATTCTGATTGGTTCATGCTAATTGGTGATAATGAATCTCGTTATCTTGAAACTTTCATGATCTAAACATGGAATATTGTTTATCTGTTTCCATACAATTATGCATTAAGAGTAATGATCATTTGAGCAGTTGTATGGCTTGATAGTTAGATGATTGTAATGAAATGAATAGACCATCATCTGAACTGTGATCTTTTGTTTATGTGGATTGTATCCAAGCAATTGAAAGTGTTAGAGTTTTGAAAAATGTGTATTTTGATCGATGGTTGTGAGTTTTGTGTCTAGAGTTTTGAAAAATTATGTCAAGGTTCTGAAATTAGTGCCAAAGTGATTTTAAAAAACTGTAACCATCATCAGTCCCCCCCCCGACCTGACCTGAACTATAGCAGCTACATGATTCATATTAATCTAATGCTAACCTTAACCATCATTTATGTTTGGGATCACACTTTAAATGCTGTTTTTACATCCTTCAAACACTCACACACTAGTAAGGCTGGGATTTACCATTATCACACACACACACACACACACACACACACACACACACACACACACACACACACACACACACACACCTAGGCCCAGTTTAATTTGCATCTTCCTTGTATACAATATATGTGTAGTAGAGGGTCCCTGCTCGGTCTCTGTTTCAGTTAAGGGGTTCTTGGTTTAAAAAGTATTGCTTTACTTCAAATTACAAAGTTGTCTCTTTGGTCCATTAATGGAGGCCGGCGTGTCAGATTTGGGTGCCAACATTGTGTAAACCAATGGGAGACACACACACACTCAAGGACATGTTCCCACCCATGTATAGTGTTATCGGTGTGAAACAGCAGCTGCTCAGTAACTTATTAATCTTAACAGTATAAAGAAGTGTGAGAGAGACATTTTTTAAGGGTCTTGGAATTTAGCAATAAAAACTGTTGCTTTTTCTATAAAAGGAAAGTTGTCTCCTTTTTTTAGTAAACAGCAATAATTAATGAGCAGGGTTTTGGGTTCTTACTCTGCAAACAGTTTAATTTAACTGAGACAGAAGAGTCATCAGTGTGATATTAACGAGAGATAAAAGTATGTAAATCATATTTTTATAACACACACACACACCCATACACACACACACACACACACACAGACACACATACACACACACACACACACACACACAGACAGACACACACACACACACACACACACACACACACACCCATACACACACACACACACCGACACACATACACACAAACATACACATAGACACACACACACAGACACACACACACAGACACACATACACACACATACACATACACACATACAGACACACACACACAGACACACACACACCTAGGCACAGTTTACAGTTTTTTCCAACTGCTTACACACAAAATCGTTTCATGTCACATGATTTCTGAAACCTCTCACTCAACGTGATAAACTAACCAGCAAATCTCCAAAACCAGAAGCTATTTCTCAGCCTTTCACTCAGCTTTCAATGGCATAAAACACTTTTTTCAAAACATTACACACAATTCTCTACCTAAGACACAAAAATCTAACAGGAAGTGACTTGCTATCCATTTCTAAACACAACCAATCAAAATGCTTCACTTATTTACCAGGGCACACACACACTTCTCACATTTGCAAACACATTATGTCATAACTGAACACTAACCAATCATTGCTTTAGTATAGGAATATACAAAGGTCAAAGGTCAGATTACCTGTTTTGAACAATGGATGCCAACAATAGACAGAGAGGAAGAGGAGGAGGAGGAGGAAGAGACAGGGGATAACAACGAGGAGGAGGAGGAGGAGGGAAGAAGAGTAATAAGGAGAGCCATCTCTGATGAGATCAGGGAGAGAAGTCCATCTTGAGTAGCGTTACAGTGGTGTCCATACTACATGCATCTATCTAATAATGACTATTTCAGCATTACTAATCAATCAGACTTTATTTTGCACAAAGTGCATACAATACTGCCCCCCACACACACACCCGCCCCGACACACAAGCAAACACTCACAACACACGCACACACACAAACACACACACACACACACACACACACACACACACACACACACACATATTCTTTATTCCAAAAATTATACCATTGGTTTACATATGTTTATCCTTGTATTTTCATGTTTCATACTACTGTAAACAACACTGAGCTACTCTTACTAACTGTTTTGCCCAATAAACATTTTCTGTTTTATTGTAACATTGTACAGTGTGTACATGGTATATCCAAAAATCTACTATTATGAAAAAAGTGTTTGCTATTTGATGCAAATGCTTCATTCTGAGATGTGTTTATGGTATTTTGAATGCAGTGTTTCATGTTGAAGGAGATGTGAGGCATTTAGCATTTTGTGTGTGTGCAGTTTTAGGAATTGTGTGTAGAGTTTTGAACAAAGGAGACATAGATTTGAAAACATGTGTAAGCAGTTGGAAAAAACTGTAATATGCATCTTCCTTGTATACAATAGCAGAGGGTCCCTGCTCGGTCTCTGTTTCAGTTAATGGGTTCTTGGTTTAAAAATCGTCGAAGACCTCTACTTTACTCCAAATTACAAAGTTGTTTCTTTGGTCCATTAATGGAGGCGAGTCCCCAAAAAGTGCCGGCGTGTCAGATTTGGGTGCCAACATTGTGTAAGCCAATGGGAGACACACACACACTCAAGGACATGTTCCCACCCATGTATAGTGTTATCGGTGTGAAACAGCAGCTGCTCAGTAACTTATTAATCTTAACAGTATAAAGAAGTGTGAGAGAGACATCACAGACATCAGAGCATCGAGACACACTGACATCAGGTTCTTCATCAGATCACTTCTGCTGAAATATGACCATGAAGGTAAGTTTACAACTTTATATATCTGATAGTTTGTGTCACAACCTGGAAAACTCATTTTAATCATTTGTGGCCCCACATTTTGGACAGGGGTAGCAAAAGTCTTCAGCTTGCTTTATAAAGTATTCTAGCTGTGCATGAGAGTGAATGAACTTAATTATAATATCTCTCTTCTGTTCCAGCTGATTTCAGTCTTCCTCGTCTTGCTGTCTCCACTGTTGACCAGCTGCCTGCCGCTCATTCTGCCGGTAGACTGCAGTGACATTTACCACAATGACAACAGCCGACCCAGTGGAGTGTACACCATCTATCCCATCGGAGCCACGTCTGCTGTCCAGGTACACTTCATCCTCTCTGGGACTCAGGTTGACCTTCAGATCAGGGCTTGAAGGGATACGCCACCATTTGTTGAAATAGGGCTTATCATGGTCTACCCTAGTTGTAGATAGGTGAAATAGGGCTTATCATGGTCTACCCTAGTTGTAGATAGGTGAAATAGGGCTTATCATGGTCTACCCTAGTTGTAGATAGGTGAAATAGGGCTTATCATGGTCTACCCTAGTTGTAGATAGGTGAAATAGGTCTTATCACGGTCTAACCTGGCTGTAGATAGGTGAAATAGGTCTTATCATGGTCTCCTCTAGTTGTAGATAGGTGAAATAGGTCTTATCATGGTCTCCCCTAGTTGTAGATAGGTGAAATAGGTCTTTTCATGGTCTACCCTAGTTGTAGATAGGTGAAATAGGGCTTATCATGGTCTACCCTAGTTGTAGATAGGTGAAATAGGTCTTATCACGGTCTAACCTGGCTGTAGATAGGTGAAATAGGTCTTATCATGGTCTCCTCTAGTTGTAGATAGGTGAAATAGGTCTTATCATGGTCTCCCCTAGTTGTAGATAGGTGAAATAGGTCTTATCACGGTCTCCCCTAGCTGTAGATAGGTGAAATAGGTCTTATCATGGTCTACCCTAGCTGTAGATAGGTGAAATAGGTCTTATCACGGTCTAACCTGGCTGTAGATAGGTGAAATAGGTCTTATCATGGTCTCCCCTAGTTGTAGATAGGTGAAATAGGTCTTATTATGGTCTCCTCTAGCTGTAGATAGGTGAAATAGGGCTTATTATGGTCTCCTCTAGCTGTAGATAGGTGAAATAGTTCTTATCATGGTCTCCTCTAGCTGTAGATAGGTGAAATAGGTCTTATCATGGTCTACCCTAGCTGTAGATAGGTGAAATAGGGCTTATCCCGGTCTCCCCTAGCTGTAGGTATGTGAAGTAGGGCTTATCATGGTCTACCCTAGTTGTAGATAGGTGAAATAGGGCTTATCCCGGTCTCCCCTAGCTGTAGATAGGTGAAATAGGTCTTATCATGGTCTCCTCTAGCTGTAGATAGGTGAAATAGGGATTATCCCGGTCTCCCCTAGCTGTAGATAGGTGAAATAGGTCTTATCATGGTCTCCTCTAGCTGTAGATAGGTGAAATAGGGCTTATCACGGTCTACCCTAGCTGTAGATAGGTGAAATAGGTCTTATCATGGTCTCCTCTAGCTGTAGATAGGTGAAATAGGGCTTATCATGGTCTACCCTAGCTGTAGATAGGTGAAATAGGTCTTATCATGGTCTCCTCTAGCTGTAGATAGGTGAAATAGGTCTTATCATGGTCTCCTCTAGCTGTAGATAGGTGAAATAGGGCTTATCATGGTCTACCCTAGCTGTAGATAGGTGAAATAGGGCTTATCATGGTCTCCTCTAGCTGTAGATAGGTGAAATAGGTCTTATCATGGTCTACCCTAGCTGTAGATAGGTGAAATAGGTCTTATCATGGTCTCCTCTAGCTGTAGATAGGTGAAATAGGGCTTATCATGGTCTCCTCTAGCTGTAGATAGGTGAAATAGGTCTTATCATGGTCGCCTCTAACTGTAGATAGGTGAAATAGGTCTTATCATGGTCTCCTCTAGCCGTAGATAGGTGAAATAGGCCTTATCATGGTCTACCCTAGCTGTAGATAGGTGAAATAGGTCTTATCATGGTCTCCTCTAGCTGTAGATAGGTGAAATAGGTCTTATCATGCTCTACCCTAGCTGTAGATAGGTGAAATAGGTCTTATCATGGTCTACCCTAGCTGTAGATAGGTGAAATAGGTCTTATCATGGTCTCCTCTAGCCGTAGATAGGTGAAATAGGTCTTATCATGGTCTCCTCTAGCCGTAGATAGGTGAAATAGGTCTTATCATGGTCTCCTCTAGCCGTAGATAGGTGAAATAGGTCTTATCATGGTCTCCTCTAGCCGTAGATAGGTGAAATAGGTCTTATCATGGTCTCCTCTAGCCGTAGATAGGTGAAATAGGTCTTATCATGGTCTACCCTAGCTGTAGATAGGTGGGCCAACACATTTTTTGTGCATGCATTGTTTTAGTCTGGTGCAACACCAGCAGCGCCTTCGCTAGTTAGCTTAGCATAGTGAATGGAATCCTATGTTGCCGGTTAGCATGTTGTGAGTAAAAGTGAGCCAACAAAAAAAACAATAACAACCTAATTACTTGCACTGACACAAAATATGTGTTGGCCCACCTATCTACAGCCAGGGTAGACCGTGATGAGCCCTATTTCAACAAACGGTGGCGTATCCCTTTAATATCGCTTTTGATTTCACAATTCAATTTTTTTTCGAATTTTGATTCACAAGGTCCTGATTCAATTACATTTCTGATTTGATATCAGTCAGGTTAGGGACATTTCGGTCACAATACCAGTTTATATTTGATATAAAAGAGATTCTCGGAGAACTTCTGCTATAAATTGTGAAAGCAAGAAGCAACCGTCACCTATTTTTTTATAATGCACCAGGTTAATGTTTACATTAAGAAATGTTTAAAGTACTTGAACTGAACTGAACAGGACTAACAACAGGGGCGGAGCTAGACTCTCAGCACAGTGGGGACAGAGCCTCATCACTGGGCCCCCCTGCTACCAGGTGACTTCTAAAATAGCTATAAATCCATGTTGTAATGGGTCACTTGTTGAGCCAAGTTAGCCTATGTCCAATAAATCACAAAGAAAAGCCACATTGTCAGACAAGTTGTATTAAAGAACAATGAAAACAGCTTTCCAGTCAAGTTAAAATATTTCAGCACCAGAGACAGCGACAGGGTTGGTGCTGAACAGGCCAATCATTGCTGCTGAATAAATACATATAGGCTATGTTGTCTCCTATGGGGTGATTCTGGTTGGGCAGGTGAAGTAGTAGAACTGATTCAAGTACATTTGGATACAGATTTAGTTAAAGGATCACATTAGGTCATACCTGTGTGTGTGTGTGTGTGTGTGTGTGTGTGTGTGTAGGTGTACTGTGACATGGTCTCAGAAGGAGGACGGTGGACGGTGAGTATTTTAACTGAAGTCAACACTTCCTGTAGTTCCTTCACAATAAATCACATTCCAGTAAAATCCTTGTTGTCTGGAAACATGAGTTATCAGATATCTCGTGTTTATCTAGTTAACCCCCCATCCCATCCCATCCGTCCCCGTCCCCCAGGTGTTCCAGAGGAGGATGGACGGCACGGTGAACTTCTACAGGGGCTGGGATCAATACAAGACCGGCTTTGGTATCGCTGCTGGAGAGTACTGGCTCGGTGAGAAATGAATCTAAACTAACAGTCATGTCTTCATGAATCTGTTTCTAAATGTTTGATTGTTTTCAGGTCTGGAGTCTCTCTACCACCTGACTCTGAGGAGAAAGTATGAATCTGTTTCTAAATGTTTGATTGTTTTAAGGTCTGGAGTCTCTCTACCACCTGACTCTGAGGAGAAAGTACAAGCTGCTGGTCGACATGGAGGACTTTGGAGGAAAAAAAGTGTTCGCTCGTTACTCCTCGTTCTCCATCGACCCAGAGTCCTCCGGATACAAGCTATCTGTTTCTGGATTCACTAATGGAGGAGCAGGTGAGGTTTCCACATTAAGGACAAGAATTTCAGCCATAAATGTTGTGGAGTGTGATATTGGTTTTCATTGGTTCATTGAAAATACGACTCTTTGTTCAAGTCCCTGGAGTCATATCGATGCCGATAAAGTGGTCGCGAGTGCAGTTAGACTTTTCAAAACTCCACGCAGCGATATCATATAATGGAGAGGGGAAACTTCCTCTGAGACAGACAGGCAGAACAATAGATATGACATGACGTCATAACTAATGGTATAACTGTCAGCCATCTTACTAGGGTACTGTTTACTATTGTCACCTATGGCAACCAGTATGGTTGTCAGCTGGTCAGCACCTAACTGCTTTACCAGAAGAACCACAGAGACCAGGAAGCTGCCATCACTTTCCACACGTCAGTAGGAGTAGATAGAGTATTTTATCTCTTCTTTTTTTAACTATAAATACAGAAAAGTTGGTGAACTAGCTAGCAAGCTAGTTATGTTGCCTAGCAACTGTTAACGGACCGGCTGAGATGTCAGTTATTGGTGATTGCTAGCTAGCTCTTAACATCGTTTATGAACAGCAAACATAATTTTGGTTGATTGATTTTTGACCTCAAATAAGACATTTAGTAACGTTAACGTTATAACAGTTTTTTTTAACGCGTCAGTAATATTACCCCTACATTGACTGCTATGAGGCTGATTTCACTCAATCTGTGTTAAGTTTTCACTTAAATTATAGTTAACGACAAGTTCTCTTCTTTACTCCTAAATCTCATTTCATAATATCTCAAGACAAATCCAGCGAGCTAACGGTACGTTAAAAAGTAACGTTACACATCGACCAGCCGCACTTAACGCTACATTTTCACCAGCTAACGTTAGCTCCCCAAACGTTAGCCATGTTGAATCCTGCTGTCAGTCATATATTTACATCTATTGTTGTCAGCTTACCTCACGCCTTTACACGATTTTCCTTTCAGTAAAGCAAATTAAAACTTAATAATCCATGTCTTGACGAGGTAAAGTAACTTCCAGAAAGACTTCCTACTTCAGCAGCAAGTCTCCGCATTACTATCGTAAATGTAATTTCCATAACGTTAGTTAGTAAGTCCATCAGCTGTTCTGGTGAAGTCATTCTAGTCTTTATCAACAAAAACTCAGTGAAGCTAGCGAGGCTCTTCAACTCCTCCGCTCATCGTCTAAACAAACTCCACGCCGGCCAGCTGACAGTAAGAAAACAAAACGCTAAACAGGAAGGAGCAGGGTTGATGGGAAATGTGGTCTTATAGTTGAGATAAAATCTACAGACATAAATAAATGTATTAATAAATTAGAGTTGGATGTTTCTCTCATGTCTCTTATCGTAACTACCACTCAATAGACCAAAATACTGAATCTATTATTATTAATATTATGAGTATTTTAGTACAATATGAGATTGGATTCTGAACGGCTGCCATGACAGTCTGGCTTTGGATTTCCGGAGAAAACAAACCCATGTGACGCGTTCGTCCAATCAGCTGCCGGTTTTCATTACTTGGGCAACAATACAAAGTAGCGCCGCCTGCTGTTATGGAGACGTATTACGTTTCTCAGCCGCCACATGAAGTAAACAAACACAGCTGCGTTAATTTCGTTAATTGTTTTTAACGAGTTAAATATTAAATAATTAACGCAAAAATTATAAAAAAAATTAATTTTGACAGCCCTAAAATATATATATATATATATATATATATATATATATATATATATGTTGATTATACACTTGTTGTGTTTCTGTAGGAGACTCCATGACTAATCACAATGGAAAGAAGTTCACCACCTTCGACAAAGACCAGGACTCTCATGCTACTAAGAACTGTGCCAGATTATACCTGGGGGCCTTCTGGTACAACGCCTGTTACTATACAAATCCAAACGGTGTTTATCGTTGGGGGACTGACAACACTCTCAATTATGTTGGAGTGGAGTGGCACCAATGGAAAGGTAGTAACTACTCCCTGAAGAGCATCAGTATGAAGATCCGTCCTGTGCAGTAGTTCTCCAGGACCAACGTACAGCAGAATATCTGCTCATCTCTTCTCATTTATTCATCTTTCTCTCATTAAGATTTTAATCTCACAGCAGGTCTTATGTTCCTGAAACTGGAAAGAGAACCAGCTGATGTCTGTAAATCTTGTTATGGTCTGTGATGGTTTAAAGCGGTCGCAGCTCGCTGCAACGTGGAGGAAAAGTCAGAAGTGTCTCCAGTTTATCTGCTGTACGGTGACAATAAATAAATAAGCTGAGCATTAAGACGATCTCATGTCTTCTTTTATTCATAATTAGAAAGCAAATAGTTTATATTTATTATTATTATTATTATTATTATTATCATCAAACTTTTATTGGAGCCACAGTCCTGAAATAATGTTTTTTAAAGTTATAAACTTAAGTAGTTTTAAATCCTTTGAGTGGACTACAGTCTGTTGGGTCTTAAATGATGTTATCAGCCAGAACCAAGTAGAACTCAGACAGTTGGTAATTATTACGCTGACTTAACCCTCCTGTTGTCCTCGGGCCAAATTTGACCCTTTTTTGAAAACTTTCTAAATCAGAACTGTGACAAAATGAATGTTGGAAAAAGCTACAAAAATGCAGGAAAAACAATCGACAATTTTCTTAATTTTCTGAATGCTGAAAAAATTGACAAAAAAGTTGTTAAAAAAAACAAAATTTGCAAAAAAGTGAAGAAAAAAAATGTCTTCACTTACTCTTCTATGGAGGGTACTTAATTCATAATTAAAATTAGCAGCAAAAAGAGAATATGCAAATATATCGAATTAAAAATATTATAATTAAAAGTCAAAAAGCAAAAGTTAAAATGATAATTTGAAAAAAATGGAATAACAATAAAAAAGGGAGAAATTTAAAAAAAAACTTTAAATTTAGTTTTTTTATTTTAAATTTAACTTTGCTCTTTAAAATTCCTTCTTTTCACACACACACACACACACACACACACACTCACACACAAACACACACACACACACACACAATCATAGACACAGACACACACAGACACACACACACAGGATGTAGCAGGGTGTGTTGTGCGATCCAGTGTTTGTACAATATGAATAGAAATACCTTAAACCTTAAGAGCACTAGATGATCATCCATGATGCCAAACGGCACCTCTGATTCATAGTTAGATAATCTGATAACAGTTAAACGTAGCTAGTAACCGACTTTTCCTGCTAAAAGCTAAGGAGTTAGCCATCATGGCGGTGTCTTTGGTGTTTTCGTAGCCTTTACAGGAGGTTTTCTATCCAGCCTGGAACTTGTGCCTTTTTTCGGAGTTGTTCAGCAATAAATCCAAACTCTTACATCCAAGATTTATCCACTCGATGTCCATAATTTATCTCGCTAGCTCCGTGCTACCAGCTAGTATAAATCTCCCATGATGCTTTGCGAGAGTGTGTTGACATGTTTCAACCAATGGGAAGGCAGGTCCGTCACACAAAGACTATGTAGTCGAAAAGAGAGTTCACTCCAGGGAATCCGAGCGAGAACAAAGAGTAAAGTGAAAAAGAGAGATAACTCTATTACCGTTCTACAGAGAAGAATGACATCACTGTTTAGATATTTGGGACACATTTTGGCCTTTTTTGAAGAAATGTAAATAGTTTTTCATTTATATGAGTTATATCGTTCATTATGTTTATTTTTGCACTGGATGACTCCAAATATATAAGAGAACTGTTTTAGACAACACAAATGCTTGTGTAGCATTGCTGTGTGATATCAATTAATATGACATTATTATTTTGATTATTGGCAAAAGCGTCTGGACTTTTTTTGAAAAAATTTATATATTTTGTCAACTGTATAAGTTATAAAGTTTATTTCTTCACAGTGTGACTCCTAAGACATATGAGAAGTGTTTTAGACAGGAGATTGGCTTAGCTTGTATTGCTCTGTGTGTGATATCAATAAATATCTGTGAGATTCATGTTCCGTTTTATTTATTTATTTATTTATTTATCTTTAAGGTCATACAACCTTGTTTTACATTCAAGTGACCTCACCACAGCACACATATTCTAATAGCCCAGTTTTTCATGAAAAAAATGATGTACATTGATTGACTATAGACAACAGGGTTGATGTTTTACAAGCTTTTTTAAAAAATAAAACCAGAAGGAAAAGGAATTGTAAAAATGGCCTCAGGGTGATAAGCGTAAAAATGTCTCAGATCTATTCCATCTACCAATCAGACAGCCAAACAGCTTGTGATGTCATCACACAGGTTTTTATTGGCTCAACACACTTTCACCTTTATTCACATGAATGGTTTCAGAACTTCAGATGACTGGACGGAAACAGCCAGCGACAGGGTCAAAGGTTAAGATGACATCAGCCCAAAACAAGGTGAGGTGTGTTTACTGTCCCCAGTGTTAGCATGGTTAGCATCGCTAAGCCTCTGTTCCTGATTGGTCCTAAATCAGCCCCTGCTTTCTCCTCTCCTCTAAAATAAACGGGACCACTGGTTACTGAATGATCATCACGCTGCAGACTGAGACCATGACCTCATTATGTAATGTTCACCGAGGTAATAAATCAAGAGAGAAGTCGGCTCATTTTCTCAGAGAAACAGACTTCTGTTTGGGCGCCCGGGGAGCTCAGTTGGTAGGGTCCATATATAGAGGTTTACTCCTCGACGCAGAGGGCCGTGGGTTTGACTCCTTTGCTGCATGTCATCCCCCCCTCCTCTCTCTCTCCTTTCATGTGTTCAGCTGTCCTCTCTATAAAGGCCTAAAGATGCCCCAAAAATCATCTTAAATAAAAAGAAGAGAGAAAGAACGCAGCTTTAAGGAACTTCTCAGACCCGAGACCTTGTCCTCGGACCCGAGACCTTGTCCTCGGACCCGAGACCTTGTCCTCGGACCCGAGACCTTGTCCTCGGACCCGAGACCTTGTCCTTCGACCCGACCTCGGACCCGAGACCTTGTCCTCCGACCCGAGACCTTGTCCTCGGACCCGAGACCTTGTCCTTCGACCCGAGACCTTGTCCTCGGACCCGAGACCTTGTCCTCGGACCCAAGACCTTGTCCAGGATTCTCCCGTCTCTGGTTCGGATTCTGTTTGACAGTCATTCGTGATTTCTACAAAGTTTTTGTTGCTTTTTCCGAAATTTTTGTCACATTTTTCAAAGTTTTTGTGTCAAATTTTTCAAACTTTTTTGTCCCTTTTTTTAAGGTTATTGTCACTAACTAACGTAAAATGAAAAGTAACAAAAATGTCGGCCGTCGGACCGGGTCTCTCTTCTCCTGTCTCTGGTTCTGATTCTGTTTGAGAATCTGATTCTGTCATTTGTGATTTTGAGTTTTTGTCGCTTTTTCCGACATTTTTGTCACAGTTTTAGATTTTTTTTGTCCCTTTTTTTAAGGTTATTGTCGCTAACTAACGTAAAATGAAAAGTTACAAAATTGTCTAAAAAAAAAAAGGTACCACAAACATCAGTTCTCTGTTTGCGCGTCAGACCGGGTTGGACCGGGTCAGTATCCGAACGTCTGCCTGATGGCCTGGAAGTAGAAGCGGCGCCAGCCCTCTCTGGTGGCGTCCTCCTCGGCCGCCGGCACGCCGCTGCACGCCATGCTGAGCTCCGTCTCGTCTCCGCGCTGCTGCAGCTCCAGACTTACCGCAGCATAGTAGTCTGATGGGGACACAACACACAGCGCTCAGGGGTCAGACGGTCCCTGAACGCAGCAGCAGGGACACAACACACAGCGCTCAGGGGTCAGACGGTCCCTGAACGCAGCAGCAGGGACACAACACACAGCGCTCAGGGGTCAGACGGTCCCTGAACGCAGCAGCAGGGACACAACACATAGCGCTCAGGGGTCAGACGGTCCCTGAACGCAGCAGCAGGGACACAACACACAGCGCTCAGGGGTCAGACGGTCCCTGAACGCAGCAGCAGGGACACAACACATAGCGCTCAGGGGTCAGACAGTCCCTGAACGCAGCAGCAGAGACATACAATAACAAACATATTAAGGATTAAAATGAAATAAACAAGGAAAAAAGAGGCTCATCGTGACATCATCGTGACATCATCATGACATCATCTTGACATCATCATGACATCATCTTGACATCATCATCACATCATCATGACATCATTATGACATCATCGTGACATCATCGTGACATCATCTCGACATCATCATGACATCATCTTGACATCATCATGACATCATCATGACATCATCGTGACATCATTGTGACCATCGTACCGCTGGGCCACGTCCTGAAGCGCCACCTCATCTGGATGCTGCGTTCAGGGACCAGCTCGGTGAACTCGCCGCTGACGCTGCCGTCCATCATCTGGAACCGGCCGCCTCGCCGCCCGTCCAACACCGCCGCCGAGCGGGTAAACACCTGCACAAACTACACACACACACACATTGTACTGTAGCACTGTAGTAGTACAGTAGTACCGTAGTAGTACTACAGTACAATATACAGTACAAGTACTAGTAGTACTGCAGTACTTTGTACCTCCTGGCTGATGAATGTGGTGTACAGCTCAGCAGCAGACGTCTGGAAGGTTTCCTTCAGATTAAAGCTGCAGGTAGCAGGGCTGGGGGCGGGGCCAGAGGAGGCCCTGGGGGGGGCGGGGCCAGAATATGCCTTGGGGGCGGGGCTAATCTGTAGGAGGTCAGAGGTCACAGACTCACCTGGTCTCATGTTATAATGCTTTATAACCTCAACAACCACGTTATAGACACCATTCCTTCTGTTGTATCAGGATGTGTTTGACCAGAGACTGACTGGTCTGGAGAAGACATACAGGTGTAGTTTGTGGGTCTACCTGAGGCTGACTGGTCTGGAGGAGACATACAGGTGTAATGTGCTGGTCTACCTGAGGCTGACTGGTCTGGAGGAGACATACAGGTGTAGTTTGCTGGTCTACCTGAGGCTGACTGGTCTGGAGGAGACATACAGGTGTAGTTTGTGGGTCTACCTGAGGCTGACTGGTCTGGAGGAGACATACAGGTGTAATGTGCTGGTCTACCTGAGGCTGACTGGTCTGGAGGAGACATACAGGTGTAGTTTGTGGGTCTACCTGAGGCTGACTGGTCGAGAGAAGACATACAGGTGTAATGTGCTGGTCTACCTGAGGCTGACTGGTCTGGAGGAGACATACAGGTGTAGTTTGCTGGTCTACCTGAGGCTGACTGGTCTGGAGGAGACATACACGTGTAATGTGCTGGTCTACCTGAGGCTGACTGGTCTGCAGAAGACATACAGGTGTAGTTTGCTGGTCTACCTGAGGCTGACTGGTCTGGAGGAGACATACAGGTGTAGTTTGTGGGTCTACCTGAGGCTGACTGGTCTGGAGAAGACATACAGGTGTAGTTTGCTGGTCTACCTGAGGCTGACTG
This sequence comes from Perca flavescens, assembly GCF_004354835.1. Classification (NCBI taxonomy): domain Eukaryota; kingdom Metazoa; phylum Chordata; class Actinopteri; order Perciformes; family Percidae; genus Perca; species Perca flavescens. The sequence continues at coordinate 32,723,315 of NC_041348.1, forward strand.
GTCTGGAGAAGACATACAGGTGTAGTTTAATGGTCTACCTGAGGCTGACTGGTCTGGAGGAGACATGCAGGTGTAGTTTGTGGGTCTACCTGAGGCTGACTGGCCTGGAGAAGACATACAGGTGTAGTTTAATGGTCTACCTGAGACTGACTGGTCTGGAGGAGACATACAGGTGTAGTTTGTGGGTCTACCTGAGGCTGACTGGTCTGGAGAAGACATACAGGTGTAGTTTAATGGTCTACCTGAGACTGACTGGTCTGGAGGAGACATACAGGTGTAGTTTGTGGGTCTACCTGAGGCTGACTGGTCTGGAGGAGACATACAGGTGTAGTTTAATGGTCTACCTGAGGCTGACAGGTCGAGAGAAGACATACAGGTGTAGTTTGTGGGTCTACCTGAGGCTGACTGGTCTGGAGGAGACATACAGGTGTAGTTTAATGGTCTACCTGAGGCTGACTGGTCTGGAAGAGACATACAGGTCTAGTTTGCTGGTCTACCTGAGACTGACTGGTCTGGAGGAGACATACAGGTGTAGTTTGCTGGTCTACCTGAGGCTGACTTGTCTGGAGCGGCTTCTTCTTCTGTGTCGGAGGCTGCGGCGTCTTCTGCTGTTGGTTGGAGGGAAGGATCATCCCCTGGCTGAACTCTGCGAGGTCACATGTCACTCTGGTTACTATAGGGATCCTCAATGATTGGCTAGTCCTGCCCGTTGCATTCTGGGTAACAGACCTGATTTGAGCTGCTGGACGTACTGGGCCAGAACCCGGCGGACCTCCTGGACGCCGCGTGTCCTCATCAGGCCGAGTAGCGGTGTGTCGGGCTGGTCCTTACACAGAGACACCGAGATCTAGACCAGTACACACAGAGACACCGAGATCTAGACCAGTACACACACAGACACCAAGAGCTGGACCAGTACACACAGAGACACCGAGATCTAGACCAGTACACACAGAGACACCGAGATCTAGACCAGTACACACAGAGACACCGAGATCTAGACCAGTACACACACAGACACCGAGATCTAGACCAGTACACACAGAGACACCGAGATCTAGACCAGTACACACACAGACACCAAGAGCTGGACCAGTACACACAGAGACACCGAGATCTGGACCAGTACACACAGAGACACCGAGATCTAGACCAGTACACACACAGACACCAAGAGCTGGACCAGTACACACAGAGACACCGAGATCTAGACCAGTACACACAGAGACACCGAGATCTAGACCAGTACACACAGAGACACCGAGATCTAGACCAGTACACACACAGACACCGAGATCTAGACCAGTACACACAGAGACACCGAGATCTAGACCAGTACACACACAGACACCAAGAGCTGGACCAGTACACACAGAGACACCGAGATCTGGACCAGTACACACAGAGACACCGAGATCTAGACCAGTACACACAGAGACACCGAGATCTAGACCAGTACACACACAGACACCGAGATCTTGACCAGTACACACAGAGACACCGAGATCTGGACCAGTACACACAGAGACACCATTCATCTAGAACTTCTCATCCATTCATCTAGAACTACTCATCCATTAAACTATTCTTCTAGAAGAGACAGCACTACTCATCCATTCATCCATTCATCTAGAACTACTCATCCATTAATCTATTCTTCTAGAAGAGACAGAACTACTCATCCATTCATCCAGAACTACTCATCCATTCATCCAGAACTACTCATCTATTCATCTAGAACTACTCATCCATTCATCCAGAACTACTCATCTAGAAGAGACAGAACTACTCATCCATTCATCCAGAACTACTCATCCATTCATCTAGAAGAGACAGAACTACTTATCCATATATCCAGAACAACTCATCTAGAAGAGACAGAACTACTCATGCATTCATCCATTCATCCAGAACTACTGATCCATTCATCTAGAACTACTCATCCATTCATCTAGAAGAGACAGAACTACTCATCCATACATTCAGAACAACTCATATAGAAGAGACAGAACTACTCATGCATTCATCCATTCATCCAGAACTACTGATCCATTCATCTAGAACTACTCATCTATTCATCCATTCATCTAGAACTACTGATCCATTCATCCAGAACTACTCATCCATTCATCTAGAACTACTCATCCATTCATCTAGAACTACTAATCTATTCATCCATTCATCCAGAACTACTCATCCATTCATCCAGAACTACTGATCCATTCATCCAGAACTACTCATCCATTCATCCAGAACTACTGATCCATTCATCCAGAACTACTGATCCATTCATCTAGAACTACTCATCCATTCATCTAGAACTACTCATCAATTCATCCATTCATCCAGAACTACTCATCCATTCATCTAGAAGAGACAGAACTATTCATCCATTCATCCAGAACTACTCATCCATTCATCTAGAAGAGACAGAACTACTCATCCATTCATCCAGAACTACTCATCCATTCATCCTCAGATGACATCATGTACCCTGTGACGTTTATAAACAGGAACAGGAAGTGAACACAGTGACGTTTATAAACAGGAACAGGACGTGGTTTCTCACGTCGAGGTCGTCCGCCTCGTTCTCGTCCGACAGGTTGGCCACGTGGACGGTTCCTCGGTACTTCACACCGCTGCTCGCCGTCCCTGCAGAGACAGTTACAATCAGAGACGATTACAATCAGAGACGATTACAATCAGAGACGATTACAATCAGAGACGATTACAATCAGAGACGATTACAATCAGAGACGATTACAATCAGAGACGTTTACAATCAGAGACGATTACAATCAGAGACGATTACAATCAGAGACGATTACAATCAGAGACGTTTACAATCAGAGACGATTACAATCAGAGACGATTACAATCAGAGACGATTACAATCAGAGACGATTACAATCAGACGATTACAATCAGAGACGATTACAATCAGAGACGATTACAATCAGAGACGATTACAATCAGACGATTACAATCAGAGACGATTACAATCAGAGACGTTTACAATCAGAGACGATTACAATCAGAGACGGTTACAATCAGACGATTACAATCAGAGACGTTTACAATCAGAGATGATTACAATCAGAGACGATTACAATCAGAGACGTTTACAATCAGAGACGATTACAATCAGAGACGTTTACAATCAGAGACGATTACAATCAGAGACGATTACAATCAGAGACGTTTACAATCAGAGACGATTACAATCAGAGACGATTACAATCAGAGACGATTACAATCAGAGACGTTTACAATCAGAGACGATTACAATCAGAGACGATTACAATCAGACGATTACAATCAGAGACGATTACAATCAGAGACGTTTACAATCAGAGACGATTACAATCAGAGACGGTTACAATCAGACGATTACAATCAGAGACGTTTACAATCAGAGATGATTACAATCAGAGACGATTACAATCAGAGACGTTTACAATCAGAGACGTTTACAATCAGAGACGATTACAATCAGAGACGATTACAATCAGAGACGGTTACAATCAGACGATTACAATCAGAGACGATTACAATCAGACGATTACAATCAGACGATTACAATCAGAGACGATTACAATCAGACGATTACAATCAGACGATTACAATCAGAGACGGTTACAATCAGAGACGATTACAATCAGAGACGATTACAATCAGAGACGATTACAATCAGAGACGTTTACAATCAGAGACGATTACAATCAGAGACGATTACAATCAGACGATTACAATCAGAGACGATTACAATCAGAGACGTTTACAATCAGAGACGATTACAATCAGAGACGGTTACAATCAGACGATTACAATCAGAGACGTTTACAATCAGAGACGATTACAATCAGAGACGATTACAATCAGAGACGATTACAATCAGACGATTACAATCAGAGACGATTACAATCAGAGACGATTACAATCAGAGACGTTTACTAGGTTCACTAGTAAGTGAAGCAGTTTTGTGTGTAAATTAACTAGTAACTGAAGCAGTTTAGTGTGTAAAGTAACTAGTAACTGAAGCAGTTTTGCATGTAAAGTAACTAGTAAATAGTAACTGAAGCAGTTTTGCGTGTAAAGTAACTAGTAACTGAACTGCTCTTGAGGAATTACTGTAATTGTTGGGGCTTTGTA
>NC_041348.1:32739966-32760984 GCF_004354835.1 Perca flavescens
ACACTGTAGGACACACTGTAGGATACGCTGTAGGACACGCTGTAGGACACACTGTAGGACACACTGTAGGATACGCTGTAGGACACGCTGTAGGACACACTGTAGGACACACTGTAGGATACGCTGTAGGACACACTGTAGGACACACTGTAGGATACGCTGTAGGACACGCTGTAGGACACACTGTAGGACACGCTGTAGGACACACTGTAGGACACACTGTAGGATACGCTGTAGGACACGCTGTAGGACACACTGTAGGACACACTGTAGGATACGCTGTAGGACACGCTGTAGGACACACTGTAGGACACGCTGTAGGACACACTGTAGGACACACTGTAGGACACACTGTAGGACACGCTGTAGGACACACTGTAGGATACGCTGTAGGACACACTGTAGGACACGCTGTAGGACACGCTGTAGGATACGCTGTAGGACACGCTGTAGGACACACTGTAGGACACGCTGTAGGATACGCTGTAGGACACGCTGTAGGACACACTGTAGGACACGCTGTAGGACACACTGTAGGACACACTGTAGGATACGCTGTAGGACACGCTGTAGGACACACTGTAGGATAAACTGTAGGATACACTGTAGGACACGCTGTAGGACACGCTGTAGGATACACTGTAGGACACACTGTAGGACACACTGTAGGACACGCTGTAGGACACACTGTAGGACACGCTGTAGGACACACTGTAGGACACACTGTAGGATAAACTGTAGGATACACTGTAGGACACGCTGTAGGACACGCTGTAGGACACACTGTAGGACACACTGTAGGACACACTGTAGGACACACTGTAGGACACACTGTAGGATACGCTGTAGGACACGCTGTAGGACACACTGTAGGATAAACTGTAGGATACACTGTAGGACACGCTGTAGGACACGCTTTAGGACACGCTGTAGGATAATGATGATTATATATATATATATATATATATATATATATATATATATATATATATATATATATATATATATATGATGTAATGTGTGTGCATTAGTATATAAAGTATATGTATATATATATGATGTAATGTGTGTGTATTAGTATATAAAGTATATATATATATATATATATATATATATATATATATATATATATATATATATATGATGTAATGTGTGTGTAAGTAAATATAAAGAAGTAGTATATATATATTGTGTATTCCAGGTGGTTTCTCTGGAGAAGTTCCGATCTCTTCAGGAGAAGCTGCTGCTGCTGGATTACTCCGTCAGCGCTCACGATGGGAACGTCATCACCGCGGTAACGCTGAAACTTTATTTATAACCTGATCCACGACATCACCGCGGTAACTTTATTTATAACCTGATCCACGACATCACCGCTATAACTTTATTAATAACCTGATCCACGACATCACCGCTGTAACTTTATTTATAATCTGATCCACGACATCACCGCTGTAACTTTATTTATAATTTGATCCACGACATCACCGCTGTAACTTTATTTATAATTTGATCCACGACATCACCGCTGTAACATTATTTATAATTTGATCCACGACATCACCGCTGTAACTTTATTTAGAATCTGATCCACGACATCACCGCTGTAACTTTATTTATAATCTGATCCACGACATCACCGCTGTAACTTTATTTATAATCTGATCCACAACATCACCGCTGTAACTTTATTTAGAATATGATTCACGACATCACCGCTGTAACTTTATTTATAATTTGATCCACGACATCACCGCTGTAACTTTATTAATAATTTGATCCACGACATCACCGCTGTAACTTTATTTATAATTTGATCCACGACATCACCGCTGTAACTTTATTTATAATTTGATCCACGACATCACCGCTGTAACATTATTTATAATTTGATCCACGACATCACCGCTGTAACTTTATTTAGAATCTGATCCACGACATCACCGCTGTAACTTTATTTATAATCTGATCCACGACATCACCGCTGTAACTTTATTTAGAATCTGATCCACAACATCACCGTTGTAACTTTATTTATAATTTGATCCACGACATCACCGCTGTAACTTTATATATAATCTGATCCACGACATCACTGCTGTAACTTTATTCATAATTTGATCCACGACATCACCGCTGTAACTTTATTTAGAATCTGATCCACGACATCACCGTTGTAATGATGTTGTAACTTTATTTATAATTTCATCCACGACATCACCGCTGTAACTTTATTTATAATTTGATCCACGACATCACCGCTGTAACTTTATTTTGAATCTGATCCACGACATCACCGCTGTAACTTTATTTATAATCTGATCGACGACATCACTGCTGTAACTTTATTTATAACCTGATCCACGACATCACCGCTGTAACTTTATTTATAATTTGATCCACGACATCACCGCTGTAACTTTATTTATAATCTGATCCACGACATCACCGCTGTAACTTTATTTATAATCTGATCCACGACATCACCGCTGTAACTTTATTTATAACCTGATCCACGACATCACCGCTGTAACTTTATTTATAATCTGATCCACGACAACTTTATCAACACAGAAACTTCATCAACAACAACAACTGATCTCTTTTTACTTTTCAGGTTTTAATTTATCTGAAGAGGACTCTGAGTAAAGGTGAGAGCTCGCTTTTAATGCCCCCTACTGCTGCTTTTAATGCCCCCTACCTCTGCTTTTAATGCCCCCTACCACTGCTTTTAATGCCCCCTACCACTGCTTTTAATGCCCCCTACCTCTGCTTTTAATGCCCCCTACCGCTGCTTTTAATGCCCCCTACCTCTGCTTTTAATGCCCCCTACCACTGCTTTTAATGCCCCCACCGCTGCTTTTTAATGCCCCCCACCGCTGCTTTTAATGCCCCCTACTGCTGCTTTTAATGCCCCCTACCGCTGCTTTAATGCCCCCACCACTTTTTAATGCCCCTACCGCTGCTTTTAATGCCCCCTACCACTGCTTTTAATGCCCCCTACCGCTGCTTTTAATGCCCCCTACCGCTGCTTTTAATGCCCCCTACCGCTGCTTTTAATGCCCCCTACTGCTGCTTTTAATGCCCCCTACCGCTGCTTTTAATGCCCCTGCTTTTAATGCCCCCCACCGCTGCTTTTAATGCCCCCCTACTGCTGCTTTTAATGCCCCTACCCGCTGCTTTTAATGCCCCCTACTGCTGCTTTTAATGCCCCCTACCGCTGCTTTTAATGCCCCCTACTGCTGCTTTTAATGCCCCCTACCGCTGCTTTTAATGCCCCCTACTGCTGCTTTTAATGCCCCCTACTGCTGCTTTTAATGCCCCCACTGCTGCTTTTTTAATGCCCCTACTGCTGCTTTTAATGCCCCCACTGCTGCTTTAATGCCCCCCACTGCTGCTTTTAATGCCCCTACCGCTGCTTTTAATGCCCCCACTGCTGCTTTTAATGCCCCCACCGCTGCTTTTAATGCCCCCCTGCGCTTCCCCCCTACCGCTATGCTAAGCTAACTCTTCTTTCATGGCGCTGTACCTTCCCTAGCTTCTCGTGCTAAGCTAACTCTTCTTACATGGCCGCTGTACCTTCCGTAGCTTCTCGTGCTAAGCTAACTCTTCTTACATGGCCGCTGTACCTTCCCCTAGCTTCTCGTGCTAAGCTAACTCTTCTTACATGGCCGCTGTACCTTCCCCTAGCTTCTCGTGCTAAGCTAACTCTTCTTACATGGCCGCTGTACATTCCCTAGCTTCTCGTGCTAAGCTAACTCTTCTTTCATGGCCGCTGTACCTTCCCCTAGCTTCTCGTGCTAAGCTAACTCTCCCTCCCTGTGTGTCCAGAGGTTTTGTTTCGGGAGCTGACCGACAGACAGACGGCTCTGAGACATTTCATCCACTACCTGACAGAAAGCAAAGACCACAGGCTGCTGCTGGAGCTGCTCAGGTACCGGTCTACACCTGGTCCTGGTCTACCTGTCTCTCTGTCTACACCTGGTCCTGGTCTACCTGTCTCTCTGTCTACACCTGGTCCTGGTCTACCTGTCTCTCTGTCTACACCTGGTCCTGGTCTACCTGTCTCTCTGTCTACACCTGGTCCTGGTCTACCTGTCTCTCTGTCTACACCTGGTCCTGGTCTACCTGTCTCTCTGTCTACACCTGGTCTTGGTCTACCTGTCTCTCTGTCTACACCTGGTCCTGGTCTACCTGTCTCTCTGTCTTCACCTGGTCTACCTGTCTCTGTTTACACCTGGTCTACCTGTCTCTCTGTGTCTGGGTTACCTGTCTCTCTCTGTGTGTCTCCCTTTCTCTCTCTGTATATATATATATATATTATGTGTATGTATACTGTACCTGTCTCTCTCTCTCTGTGTATATATACTATGTGTATGTATACTTCCCTGTCTCTCTCTCTGTGTGTATATATACTATGTGTATGTATACTGTACCTGTCTCTCTCTCTCTGTGTATATATACTATGTGTATGTATACTTCCCTGTCTCTCTCTCTGTGTATATATACTATGTGTATGTATACTGTACCTGTCTCTCTCTCTCTGTGTATATATACTATGTGTATGTATACTTCCCTGTCTCTCTCTCTCTCTCTGTATATATATACTATGTGTATGTATACTGTACCTGTCTCTCTCTCTCTGTGTGTATACATGTATATTGTACCTGTCTCTCTCTCTGAGCTGTTTTCTGTCTCTCAGTACCTGTCTCTCTCTCTGAGCTGTTTTCTGTCTGTCTCCTCAGAGCTCTGGGCAGGACTGAGGACGTGGCGGTAAGTACAACCCTCTCCTAACCTCCGACACCAGGAGCGAATAACTCAACATTTATATTCACTGTATATATCTGTCTGCTCATTACAAAACTACATGTTTATGTTTGTATAAGATAGAGTTTGTATGAATTGCCCAACATTTCCAGTTAATTCTCCTAAATTCCCATTAATTCCCATAATTTCCATTAATTCCCATGATTCCTATAATTTCCATTAATTCCCATAATTTCCATTAATTCCCGTAATTTCCATCAATTCCCATGATTCCCATAATTCCCATTAATTCCCATAATTTCCATTTCCATTTATTCCCATAATTTCCATTAATTCCTATAATTTCCATTAATTCCCATAATTTCCATTTATTCACATAATTCCCATTAATTCCCATAATTTCCATTATTTCCCATTATTCCAAATAATTCCTATAATTTCCAATAATTCCCATAATTCCCAATAATTTCCATAATTTCCATTAATTCCCATAATTTCCAGTAATTCCCATAATTTCCTTTAATTCCCAATAATTCCCATAACTTCCATTAATTCCCATTAATTTCCTCAGCTTAACTTCTCATTTCCGCCCCTTTGCAACCCTATGTGTGACTGACGTTTGCCGATGTGGGGGGAGATAACCGTAGAGTTTAAACATATTCTAAACAGCAAGGCTATCTAAAGTATTAGTGACGCACATCATTTCCTGTCTGTTTCCGTGGCAACAGCTTCTGCAGTATAAAGAACACCTGGCGATCACAGACGAAAACAAGAAGCGGGACTTCCTGAAGAGCTGCCTCAGGTGAGGTTAGCTCCACTAACTAATGAGGAAGTAACTAAGTACTTTTACTCCAGGACTGTACTTAAAGGTCCAATATGTAATATATATATATATATATATATATATATATATATATATATATATATATATATATATATATATATATATTTACTGTAATAAATCCCAAAATGACCCCAATGCATCATCTGATATTAAGGAAACATGCAAAGTTTAAATATATCTTTTCTGACAGCAATGCTAATGCCAGTACACACACACACACACACACACACACAGACACACACAGAGACACACACACAGACACACACACACACAGAAACACACAGACACATACAGAGACACACACACACACACAGACAGAGACACACACACAGACAGAGACACACACACACACACACACACACATACACACACAGACACACACAGAGACACACACACAGACACACACACACACAAAACACACAGACACATACAGAGACACACACACACACAGAGACAGAGACACACACAGACAGAGACACACACACACACACACACACACACACATACACACATACAAACCCAGCACACTACAGCTGTAACATTAGTACAGATATAGCTGTGTGTATGTCTGTGTATGTGTATGAAACATGGGAATTTCTCATTTGAATCACTTAGAATAATTTTAGAAGATTGTGCTGAGATGTACATGTCCTTATCTATCTGTTATTTTAATATATATGTATATATATATATATATATATATATATATATATATATATATATATATTTATATAAAATATAAAATAATATAATATATAAGTGATTATTTAAACATCTGTCTGTGTGTTTGCAGTCTGCCGTTTTCTCCAGAAGATTCTTCTCACGTCCAGGATCACTACACGCTGCTGGAGAGGCAGATCATCATCGAGGTCAGACCCCTTTAGACCGGCTCATGTCCCTGCTGTCCCAGTCTACAGTGCCGTCCACACCAAGAACCATAACCATGACCATAACCATAACCATGACCATGACCATAACCATAACCATGACCATGACCATAACCATGACCATAACCATGGCCATAACCATGACCATAACCATGACCATAACCATAACCATAACCATAACTATAATACTGTTCATCACACCCCCAACCGGCCCGGAGTCTGGGTCTGCCGAGGTTTCTTCCTAAAAGGGAGTTTTTCCTCGCCACTGTCGCAATAGCCACTGCTAATGCTTGCTCTTCAGGGAATTACTGTAATTGTAATTGTTGGGGCTTTGTAAATTGTAGAGTGTGGTCTAGACCTACTCTATCTGTAAAGTGTCTCGAGATAACTCTATTATGATTTGATACTATGAATAAAATTGAATTGAAATTGAATTAAATATAACCATGACCATAACCATGACCATAACCTTAACTATAACCATAACCATGACCATAACCTTAACTATAACCATAACCATAACCATGACCATGACCTTAACTATAACCATAACCATGACCTTAACTATAACCATAACCATGACCATGACCTTAACTATAACCATAACCATGACCATGACCATAACCTTAACTATAACCATAACCATGACCATGACCTTAACTATAACCATAACCATGACCATGACCATGACCATAACCTTAACTATAACCATAACCATGACCATGACCTTAACTATAACCATAACCATGACCATGACCATAACCTTAACTATAACCATGACCATGACCATAACCTTAACTATAACCATAACCATGACCATAACCTTAACTATAACCATAACCATGACCATGACCATGACCATAAGTATGTGAGCATCCACACTGCTGAGCGATAAGGTTCTGCAGACAGCGACGTCTTGCTCTGCAGCTGATGATAAGACATCAGACAGACACGGTGCTGCACAGATCAGTCTACTATGCAAAGATAAAACTACACGCAGACAAGAAACTAAGGCTGCGTCTCATTTCCCTGTCCTACCCCTTACCTCTTAGTTTTGTGCGTTCCCGTGAGAATAAGGGCTGTCCCAATACTCATTTTGATCAAGGGGTAGGGCTAAGGGGAAGGGCTAGATACCCCTGCATCCAGTAAACAAGCAATAGAGTTTTGAAGTAGGCCGAAAGTATTTTTCCCAACTTAAAACTGCCGTTCTAGTCTATTTTTTATTTAATTTTTATTTTAATCATATCCTCAGTGCTGCTCACACACGAGTGGTGAGTCCACCAATTTCAATTATTCCAGCATCCCTTCTGAGAAATCACGGTATGGCAGATGGCCCTAGATGTTACAGTAGCCATGAGCCTCCTTCAGTGTTGTTATGGAGAAAAAGCCAAAGTCAAATTGGAGCTTTAGAAAATTAAAAACGCTGTGCAGTTGGGAACAAAACATGTTGCTTTAGTTCCCAAATTCATCCAAAAATTGAGAATTCGAAAACACATTTACAAGTTATGTATAAAAAGTCAAGTTCAGTTTGAGTTTTAATGGCTCATTTATTCATTGCAAATGTTTTAAGTGTAATGATTTAAATAAAATAATTGTATTTGACATATGATACCATTACAGGAAGGTCTGTAGTAATATCTCACATATTCCCAGAGCAACGACATCGCTGCCTTGTCCAAGAAACAGTGTCTCTCTCCACCATGTCGTGCTGTAAACTCAGATGGATTCTGATTGGCTGTCAGTGTTTCTATCGTTTATCAGATCTTCAGATATAGTTGAGGTGTGGACTCTGCCATCCACCGGAGTTACAACAGTTTAGATAGATAGATAGATTGATAGATTGATAGATAGATTTTAGTTTTGGTTCAATTCAATTTTATTTATAGTATCAAATCATAACATAGGTTATCTCGAGACACTTTACAGATAGAGTAGGTCTAGACCACACTCTATAATTTACAAAGCCCCAACAATTCCAACAATTACAGTAATTCCCAAAAGAGCAAGCAGTGCGACAGTGGCGTTCAGAGAAATAGGACTTAAACCAGCTTAGTGCGACTCCTTTAATGCCAACTAAGTGTTCCAGTCTCTGTAACAGGATAGTATGGTCAATAGTGTCAAATGCAGCACTAAGATCTAGTAGAACAAGTATGGAGACAAATCCTTTGTCTGCAGCAGTTAGAAGGTCGTTAGTAATTTTCACCAGTGCCGTCTCTGTGCTATGATTCTTTCTAAATCCTGATTGAAAATCATCAAATAAGCTGTTGCTATGGAGAAAATCACATAACTGATTAGCAACCACCTTCTCAAGGATCTTGGATAGAAAGGGAAGGTTAGATATAGGTCTATAGTTTGCTAAGACCTCAGGATCTAGGGTGGGTTTTTTCAGAAGAGGTTTTATCACAGCTACTTTAAATGACTGCGGTACATAACCTGTTAATAAGGACATATTGATAATATCTAGTAATGAAGTGTTTACCACGGGTAATGCTTCTTTGAGTAGCCTCGTTGGGATGGGGTCTAAGAGACAGGTAGACGGCTTAGCTGAGGATATCTTTAACATTAATTGTTGAAGGTCTATAGGATAAAAGCAGTCTAAGTATATGTCGAGACTAGTCGTTATTTCTAGCGACTCTGCGTTTAAAGATGAACCGTTAGAAGTTGAGGGCAAAAGATGATGAATTTTATCTCTAATTGTTATAATTTTATCATTAAAGAAGCTCATGAAGTCATCACTACTCAGAGCTAGAGGAATAGATGGCTCAGTAGAGCTGTGGCTATCTGTCAGCCTGGCTACAGTGCTGAAAAGAAACCTTGGGTTGTTCTTGTTTTCTTCTATTAGTGATGAGTAATAGTCTGATCTGGCCTTTCTTAGGGCCTTCCTATAGGTTTTCAGACTTTCTTGCCAGTCCAAACGGGATTCTTCCACTTTGGTGGAGCGCCACTTACTTTCGATGTTTCGCGAGATTTGTTTTAATTTGCGAGTTTGGGAGTTATACCAAGGTGCTAGTTTCCTTTGCTTCATCATCTTCTTTTTCAGGGGAGCAACAGAGTCTAAGGTCGTCCGTAGGCAAGTCGTAGCACCGTCTACAAATGTATCAATTTGAGAGGGACTGAGGTTAACATAGAGGTCCTCTGTTATGTTAAGGCATGACATAGAGTCGAAGATGGCTGCAACTCCCCCTCCTCGGCCTGAGCCTCTAGGAATTTGAGTATTAATATGACTGGGAGGAGTGGCTTCATTTAGACTGACATATTCTTCATGGCCCAGCCAGGTTTCAGTAAGACAAAATAAATCAATGTTATTATCTGATATCAAATCATTTACCAATACTGCTTTAGAAGACAGAGATCTAATATTTAATAGTCCACATCTAATTTTGCTATTTTGTTCTATCGTTGCAGTCGTTTTAATTCCAATTAGGTTGTTAAGTATAGCGCATCTTTTGTTTACCTTTGATTTAACCGATCTGAGTCGGGGAACAGACACCGTGCTTATTAGACTATGAGTGGGTGACTGCTCCAACGGAAGCACAGGGGTGCGCGTAGTACTGCACCCCTGATTACTAATATCAAACTTGGGTTGTCATGGTTTATGTCTGGTTCTTGGTGTGGACGTGGCCCTTAACTGCAGTTTTCCCTCTGTGTTGTTGCCAGGCAACAGACGGGCAGGCTGAGCGCGGAGGGAAGCTGGAAATCTTCCAGAAGTTTCCCAGAAAAGCTTCGATCCTCAACATGCCTCTGATCACTACTCTGTACTACTGCTGCTTCTACCATTACGCTGAGTCAGAGGTACGTCTCAGTCCCTACTACTGCTGCTTCTACCATTACGCTGAGTCAGAGGTACGTCTCAGTCCCTACTACTGCTGCTTCTACCATTACGCTGAGTCAGAGGTACGTCTCAGTCCCTACTACTGCTGCTTCTACCATTACGCTGAGTCAGAGGTACGTCTCAGTCCCTACTACTGCTGCTTCTACCATTACGCTGAGTCAGAGGTACGTCTCAGTCCCTACTACTGCTGCTTCTACCATTACGCTGAGTCAGAGGTACGTCTCAGTCCCTACTACTGCTACTTCTACCATTACGCTGAGTCAGAGGTACGTCTCAGTCCCTACTACTGCTGCTTCTACCATTACGCTGAGTCAGAGGTACGTCTCAGTCCCTACTACTGCTGCTTCTACCATTACGCTGAGTCAGAGGTACGTCTAAGTCCCTACTACTGCTGCTTCTACCATTACGCTGAGTCAGAGGTACGTCTAAGTCCCTACTACTGCTACTTCTACCATTACGCTGAGTCAGAGGTACGTCCAGTCTCAGTCCCCCAGACCCTCCTCCACAGCTCTGTGGAGGAGGGTCTGGCTAGTCCACACAGCATTCCTGGATGGGAGAACAACGTGCTCTGTTTTATTGGCATTTCTTTAAACCAATCAGAATCATCGTGGGGGCGGGAGCCACGGTGCCTCTGCTAAATAGTCTCAGGAAGGAACTGGTTTTGGTGGAACATGTGGACCTTCAGAAGTAGTTTTAGTCGTGGAACAGAAAACTCTGATTGGACAGATAGTCTAGCTAGCTGTCTGGATTTACCCTGCAGAGATCTGAGGAGCAGTTAACCATAGTCCTCAGATGGACCTGACAATCATAATCAAAAGTATTTTTTTTTCTTGATTATGCGGCACGTTTTCTTAAAAAATGCGATGGAATATGCTGAATATTTACGCGATGAAATTGCGGGAACTTCACTTCCTAACGTTCCCATGTTCAACATTTTTCAACCTTCTGCTAAGATATATTATTAGACTTTTTTGCAACGAAAAAGCGGAGAAATCATGCAAGCCCGGAAATCGGCAATTTATGCGGTGAGAGTGCGCCATATTTGACAAAATGCTGATTTTGGCTGATTATACGTTGAATTATGCATGAGGAACTAATCCGGTCCAGTTCCTACCGGTTGCGTCGGTTTCGGTACCCAACCCTGGTAATAACTGCCCCCATTTGTCCTGTTGTTTGGTAATGATCGTATGAGTTGGTTCATTGTGGTTCTCACGAGTTTATTGAAACCAGTTCTCTTTGTGTTCACAGGGAACCTACAGCAGTCCGCTCAACATCCGTCAGACCTTCAAGGTGGGAAACCGTCCCCTTGGTTACCTCTAGTTCTCTGACTGGCTCACCTTTGACCTCTGACTGGCTCACCTTTGACCTCTGACTTGCTCACCTTTGACCTCTAGTTCTCTGACTGGCTCACCTTTGACCTCTAGTTCTCTGACTGGCTCACCTTTGACCTCTGACTGGCTCACCTTTGACCTCTGACTGGCTCACCTTTGACCTCTAGGTCTCTGACTGGCTCACATTTGACCTCTAGGTCTCTGACTGGCTCACCTAGGTCTCTGACTGGCTCACCTAGGTCTCTGACTGGCTCACCTTTGACCTCTAGGTCTCTGACTGGCTCACCTTTGACCTCTAGCTCTCTGACTGGCTCACCTTTGACCTCTATGTCTCTGACTGGCTCACCTTTGACCTCTATGTCTCTGACTGGCTCACCTTTGACCTCTAGGTCTCTGACTGGCTCACCTTTGACCTCTATGTCTCTGACTGGCTCACCTTTGACCTCTAGGTCTCTGACTGGCTCACCTTTGACCTCTAGCTCTCTGACTGGCTCACCTTTGACCTCTAGGTCTCTGACTGGCTCACCTCTGACCTCTAGGTCTCTGACTGGCTCACCTTTGACCTCTAGGTCTCTGACTGGCTCACCTTTGACCTCTAGGTCTCTGACTGGCTCACCTCTGACCTCTAGGTCTCTGACTGGCTCACCTTTGACCTCTAGGTCTCTGACTGGCTCACCTTTGACCTGTAGGTCTCTGACTGGCTCACCTTTGACCTCTAGGTCTCTGACTGGCTCACCTTTGACCTCTAGCTTTCAGAGAAGCAGTTCTTTGTGACAGCGCTGGCGGCGCGGGCCAAGCTGAAGGCCTGGTCCGATGTGGACTCTCTGTTCACCAGCAGGAACTGGCTCGGCTTCACCAGGAAGAAATCTCCACTCAGCTTCCAGAGAGTCGTCGACGTGCTGCACAAGAACTCCGCCCCTACGCAGGTAAAGGGGGCGGGGCCACAGTTACATGTGTGTGTTGTGTAACCAGGTGTATGTGTGTGTGTGTGTGTGTAACCAGGTGTGTGTGTGTGTGTGTGTGTGTGTGTGTGTGTGTGTAACCAGGTGTGTGTTGTGTAACCAGGTGTGTGTTGTGTAACCAGGTGTGTGTGTGTGTGTGTAACCAGGTGTATGTTGTGTAACCAGGTGTGTGTTGTGTAACCAGGTGTGTGTGTGTGTGTGTGTGTGTGTGTGTGTGTGTGTAACCAGGTGTGTGTTGTGTTACCAGGTGTGTGTGTGTGTGTGTGTGTGTGTAACCAGGTGTGTGTTGTGTAACCAGGTGTGTGTGTGTTGTGTAACCAGGTGTGTGTTGTGTAACCAGGTGTGTGTGTGTGTGTGTGTGTGTGTGTGTTACCAGGTGTGTGTTGTGTAACCAGGTGTGTGTGTGTGTGTGTGTGTGTGTAACCAGGTGTGTGTTGTGTTACCAGGTGTGTGTGTGTGTGTGTAACCAGGTTTGTGTGTGTGTGTAACCAGGTGTGTGTTGTGTAACCAGGTGTGTGTGTGTGTGTGTAACCAGGTGTGTGTTGTGTAACCAGGTGTGTGTGTGTGTGTGTGTGTGTGTGTGTGTGTGTGTGTGTGTGTGTGTGTGTGTTACCAGGTGTGTGTTGTGTAACCAGGTGTGTGTTGTGTAACCAGGTGTGTGTGTGTGTGTGTGTAACCAGGTGTGTGTTGTGTTACCAGGTGTGTGTTGTGTTACCAGGTGTGTGTGTGTGTAACCAGGTGTGTGTGTGTGTGTGTGTGTGTGTGTGTGTGTGTGTGTGTGTAACCAGGTGTGTGTTGTGTAACCAGGTGTGTGTGTGTGTGTATCCAGGTGTGTGTTGTGTAACCAGGTGTGTGTGTCTGTGTGTAACCAGGTGTGTGTTGTGTAACCAGGTGTGTGTGTGTGTGTGTGTGTGTGTGTGTGTGTGTAACCAGGTGTGTGTTGTGTAACCAGGTGTGTGTGTTGTGTAACCAGGTGTGTGTTTTGTGTAACCAGGTGTGTGTTTTGTGTAACCAGGTGTGTGTGTGTAACCAGGTGTGTGTGTTGTGTAACCAGGTGTGTGTTGTGTTACCAGGTGTGTGTTGTGTTACCAAGTGTGTGTTGTGTAACCAGGTGTGTGTTGTGTTACCAGGTGTGTGTTGTGTAACCAGGTGTGTGTTGTGTAACCAGGTGTGTGTGTGTAACCAGGTGTGTGTTGTGTAACCAGGTTTGTGTTGTGTTACCAGGTGTGTGTGTGTGTGTGTGTAACCAGGTGTGTGTTGTGTAACCAGGTGTGTGTGTGTGTGTGTGTGTGTGTGTGTGTGTAACCAGGTGTGTGTGTGTGTGTGTGTGTGTGTGTGTGTGTGTGTGTGTGTGTGTGTGTGTTGTGTGGTGTGTGTGTGTGTGTGTGTGTGTGTGTGTGTGTGTAACCAGGTGTGTGTGTGTAACCAGGTGTGTTGTGTAACCAGGTGTGTGTGTGTGTGTGTGTGTGGGTGTGTGTGTGTGGGTAACCAGGTGTGTGTTGTGTAACCAGGTGTGTGTTGTGTAACCAGGTGTGTGTGTGTGTGTGTGTGTGTGTGTGTGTGTGTGTGTGTGTAACCAGGTGTGTGTTGTGTTACCAGGTGTGTGTGTGTGTGTGTGTGTGTGTGTGTGTGTGTGTGTGTAACCAGGTGTGTGTTGTGTTACCAGGTGTGTGTGTGTGTGTGTGTGTGTGTGTGTGTGTGTGTGTGTGTGTGTGTGTAACCAGGTGTGTGTTGTGTAACCAGGTGTGTGTGTGTGTAACCAGGTGTGTGTGTGTAACCAGGTGTGTGTGTGTGTGTGTGTTACCAGGTGCTTCAGGACTATGTGGCGCTGGTTGATGATGCTGAGCTGAGGATCACTTTGGCTCAGAAACATAAATGTCACGACATCGTCATTAACGTGAGTACAGCTCTCTGATTGGCTGATGGTTGTTTACATATTAAACATTATTGTAACCATGTGACGTCTCTGGGCCAATCAGACTTACCGGGACCTGAAGGACCGGCAGCAGTTGCTAGGATACCGGGCAAAGATGGTTAGAGGATCGGCAGAGGAGAGGAAGATTAACGAACTGCTCAACAACTCAGTGAGGAAGAAGATACTGTCTGTCTCTCTGTCTGCCTGTCTGTCTCTCTATCTGTCTCTCTCTATAATATATTATTATATAATATATTATATATATATATGTATATATATATGTTATAATATATTTTATATATAATATAGTATTATATTATATATATTTTAATATATATATATATAATAATATATATATATATTGTAATATATATAATATATTATTATAGATTATATAATACATGATGTACCTACAGGTAGATGAAGAGGAGGAAGATTGGTCTTCATCATGTGACCTGCTGACTCGCGTCTCTTCTTCTGTTTCAGCAAATCCGGTGGAAGAACTGACGCTCCCGTTCCCACTAAAGATTTTTACTTTGAAAATAAAGAGGCTGTTTCCTGTGTCAAGAGGAGAGCTGTCACCGTGACAACAGGAACTTCTCATTGGTCGCAGACAACAGCAGTGGGCGGGGCTTATATTTCTGCCGAGTGGCTTCAACATTCCTCCTGATTTTGTAAATACGAATGTAGCAAATAAAAACTTTATTTAAAAAGCTGAATACGTTTTTTCCTCTAGAACAACAGCTGTTCACATCAGCTGTTCTTCCCCTAAACCTGACCAAGTCAGGCCAATCAGAGCCAGCCAATCAGAGTCTGTCAGAGGCAGCAAGTTCCAATATAATTATATTATATAACTATATATTATATAACTATATGATAATATTATATATATATAATTGAAATATTATATACCTATATAATATTATAATTATATATATAATTATATAGTTATAATTATATAATTGTAATATTATATAGGCATATATAATATTATAATTATATATATATATATATATATATATCTTTTTATATATATATATATATATATATATATATATATATAATAACTATAACCATAAGGATGTGAGCATCAACACTGCCCAACAATTACTTCCTGTTAAAAAATAAACTATTTTATTTCTTATATTTGTGAAGAAAAGTGTCAAAAGTCATATTATAGTATGTTGAATAAAGGTATAAAAAGTCATAGTATAATATGTTAAAAAAGAGTATAAAAGGTCATAGTATAATATGTTAAAAAAAGAGTATAAAAGGTCATAGTATAATATGTTAAAAAAAGAGTATAAAAGGTTATAGTATATGTCGAAAAAAGGTATAAAAAGGCATAGTATAATATGTCAAATAAAGGTATAAAAAGTCATAGTATAATATGTCGAAAAAAGGTATAAAAAGTCATAGTATAGTATGTCGAATAAAGGTATAAAAAGTCATAGTATAGTATGTTGAAAAAAGGTATAAAAAGTCATAGTATATTATGTCGAATAAAGGTATAAAAAGTCATAGTATATTATGTCGAATAAAGGTATAACAAGTCATAGTATAGTATGTCGAATAAAGGTATAAAAAGTCATAGTATAGTATGTCGAAAAAAGGTATAAAAAGTCATAGTATAGTATGTCGAATAAAGGTATAAAAAGTCATAGTATAGTATGTCGAAAAAATAAAAAGGTATAAAAAGTCATAGTATAGTATAGTATGTCGAATAAAGGTATAAAAAGTCATAGTATAGTATGTCGAAGGTAAAAAGGTAAAAAAGGTATAAAAAAAAAAGTCATAGTATAGTATGTCGAAAAAAAAAAAGGTATAAAAGGTCATAGTATAGTATGTATGAAAAAAAAGGTATAAAAGTCTTAGTATAGTATGTCGAAAAAGGTATAAAAAGTCATAGTATAGTATGTCGAAAAAGGTATAAAAAGGTCATAGTATAGTATGTCGAAAAAAGGTATAAAAGGTCTTAGTATAGTATGTCATAAAAAAAAGGTAAAAGTCATAGTATAGTATGTCGAAAAAGGTAAAAAGGCATAGTATAATATGTCAAATAAAGGTATAAAAAGTCATAGTATAATATGTCGAAAAAAGTATAAAAAGTCATAGTATAGTATAAAGGTATAAAAGTCATAGTATATAAAGGTATAAAAAGTCATAGTATAGTATGTCGAAAAAAGGTATAAAAAGTCATAGTATATTATGTCGAATAAAGGTATAAAAAGTCATAGTATAGTATGTTGAAAAAAAGGTATAAAAAGTCATAGTATAGTATGTCGAATAAAGGTATAAAAAGTCATAGTATAGTATGTCGAATAAAGGTATAAAAAGTCATAGTATAGTATGTCGAAAAAGGTATAAAAAGTCATAGTATAGTATAGTATGTCGAAAAAGGTATAAAAAGTCAAGTAAATGTCGTATAAAAGGTCATAGTATAGTATGTCGAAAAAAAAAGGTATAAAAAAAGTCATAGTATAGTATGTCGAATAAAGGTATAAAAATAGTCATAGTATAGTATGTCGAAAAAAAAGGTAAAAAAAGTCATAGTATAGTATGTCGAAAAAAGGTATAAAAGTCATAGTATAAGGTCATAAAATAGTATGTCGAAAAAAGGTATAAAAGGTCATAGTATAGTATGTCGAATAAAAAGGTATAAAAAGTCATAGTATAGTATGTCGAAAAAGGTATAAAAGTCATAGTATAAAAAAAAGGTATAAAAGGTCATAGTAAGTATGGTAAAGGTAAAAAGTCATAGTATAGTATGTCGAATAAAGGTATAAAAGGTCATAGTATAGTATGTCGAAAAAAGGTATAAAAGGTCATAGTATAGTATGTCGAAAAAGGTATAAAAGGTCATAGTATAGTATGTCGAATAAAGGTATAAAAGGTCATAGTATAGTATGTCGAAAAAAGGTATAAAAGGTCATAGTATAAAAAGTCAAAGGTATAAAAAGTCATAGTATAGTATGTCGAAAAAAGGTATAAAAGGTCATAGTATAGTATGTCGAAAAAAGGTATAAAAGGTCATAGTATAGTATGTCGAAAAAAGGTATAAAAGGTCATAGTATAGTATGTCGAAAAAAGGTATAAAAAGTCATAGTATAGTATGTCGTATAAAGGTATAAAAAGTCATAGTATAGTATGTCGAATAAAGGTATAAAAAGTCATAGTATAGTATGTCGTATAAAGGTATAAAAGGTCATAGTATAGTATGTCGAATAAAGGTATAAAAGGTCATAGTATAGTATGTCGAAAAAAGGTATAAAAGGTCATAGTATAGTATGTCGAATAAAGGTATAAAAAGTCATAGTATAGTATGTCGAATAAAGGTATAAAAAGTCATAGTATAGTATGTCGAATAAAATAAAAGGTATAAAAGGTCAAAAAGGTATAAAAAGGTATAGTATAAAAAAGGTATAAAAAGTCATAGTATAGTATGTCGAAAAAGGTATAAAAAGTAAAAGTCATATAGTATGTCGAATAAAAGGTATAAAAAGGTCATAGTATAGTATGTCATAAAGGTATAAAAAGTCATAGTATAGTATGTCGAAAAAGGTATAAAAAGTCATAGTATAGTATGTCGAAAAAAGGTATAAAAAGTCATAGTATAGTATGTCGAAAAAAGGTATAAAAAGTCATAGTATAGTATGTCGAAAAAAGGTATAAAAAGTCATAGTATAGTATGTCGATAAAAAGGTATAAAAATAGTATAGTATGTCGATAAAGTATAAAAGTATATAGTATGTCGAAAAAAGGTATAAAAAGGTCATAGTATAGTATGTCGAAAAAAATAAAAAGTCATAAAATGTCGAATAAAGGTATAAAAAGTATAGTATAGTATGTCGAAAAAAAGGTATAAAAAGTCATAGTATAGTATGTCGAAAAAAGGTATAAAAAGTCATATAGTATAGTATGTCATAGTATAGTAAAGGTATAAAAAGTCATAGTATAGTATGTCGAAAAAGGTATAAAAGGTCATAGTATAGTATGTCGAATAAAGGTATAAAAAGTCATAGTATAGTATGTCGAAAAAAGGTATAAAAGGTCATAGTATAGTATGTCGAAAAAAAAGGTCATAGTATAAAAGTCATAAAAAGTATAGTATGTCGTCGAAAAAAGGTATAAAAGGTCATAGTATAGTATGTCGAAAAAAAGGTATAAAAAAATAGTCATAGTATAGGTATAAAAAGTCATAGTATAGTATGTCGAAAAAGGTATAAAAAGGTCATAGTATAGTATGTCGAATAAAGGTATAAAAGGTCATAGTATAGTATGTCGAAAAAAAGGTATAAAAAAGTCATAGTATAGTATGTCGAATAAAGTATAAAAAGTAAAAGGTCATAAAGTATAAAAGTCATAGTATAGTATGTCGAAAAAAAAAGTATAAAAAGGTCATAGTATAGTATGTCGAATAAAGGTATAAAAAGGTCATAGTATAGTATGTCGAAAAAAGGTATAAAAAGTCATAGTATAGTATGTCGTATAAAAAGGTATAAAAAAAGGTCATAGTATAATAAAGGTATAAAAAGTCGAAAAAGGTATAAAAAAGTCATAGTATAGTATGTCGAATAAAGGTATAAAAGGTCATAGTATAGTATGTCGAAAAAAGGTATAAAAGGTCATAGTATATTATGTCGAATAAAGGTATAAAAAGTCATAGTATAGTATGTCGAATAAAGGTATAAAAGGTCATAGTATAGTATGTCGAAAAAAGGTATAAAAAGTCATAGTATAGTAAAGGTATAAAAGTCATAGTATAAATGTATAAAAAAAAGTCATAGTATAGTATGTCGAAAAAAGGTATAAAAAGTCATAGTATAGTATGTCGAATAAAGGTATAAAAGGTCATAGTATAGTATGTCGAAAAAAGGTATAAAAAGTCATAGTATAGTATGTCGAAAAAAGGTATAAAAAGTCATAGTATAGTATGTCGAAAAAAGGTATAAAAAGTCATAGTATAGTATGTCGAAAAAAGGTATAAAAAGTCATAGTATATTATGTCGAATAAAGGTATAAAAAGTCATAGTATAGTATGTCGAAAAAAGGTATAAAAAGTCATAGTATAGTATGTCGAAAAAAGGTATAAAAAGTCATAGTATAATAAAGGTATCGAAAAAGTATATAAAAAAAAGGTATAAAAAGTCATAGTATAGTATGTCGAAAAAAGGTATAAAAAGTCATAGTATAGTATGTCGAAAAAAGGTATAAAAAGTCATAGTATAGTATGTCGAAAAAAGGTATAAAAAGTCATAGTATAGTATGTCGAATAAAGGTATAAAAAGTCATAGTATAGTGTCGAATAAAGGTATAAAAAGTCATAATAAAAAGTAAAATGGTATAAAGGTAAAAAGGTCATAGTATAGTATGTCGAATAAAGGTATAAAAGGTCATAGTATAGTATGTCGAATAAAAAGGTATAAAAAGTCATAGTATAGTATGTCGAAAAAAGGTATAAAAGGTCATAGTATAGTATGTCGAATAAAGGTATAAAAGGTCATAGTATAGTATGTCGAATAAAGGTATAAAAAGTCATAGTATAGTATGTCGAATAAAGGTATAAAAAGTCATAGTATAGTATGTCGAATAAAGGTATAAAAAGTCATAGTATAGTATGTCGAAAAAAGGTATAAAAAGTCATAGTATAGTATGTCGAAAAAAGGTATAAAAAGTCATAGTATAGTATGTCGAATAAAGGTATAAAAAGTCATAGTATAGTATGTCGAATAAAGGTATAAAAAGTCATAGTATAGTATGTCGAATAAAAGGTATAAAAAGTCATAGTATAGTATGTCGAAAAAAAAGGTATAAAAAGGTCATAGTATAAAGTATGTCATAGTAATAAAGGTATAAAAAAGTCATAGTATAGTATGTCGAATAAAGGTATAAAAAGTCATAGTATAGTATGTCGAATAAAGGTATAAAAAGTCATAGTATAGTATGTCGAAAAAAGGTATAAAAAGTCATAGTATAGTATGTCGAAAAAAGGTATAAAAAGTCATAGTATAGTATGTCGAAAAAGGTATAAAAAGGTCATAGTATAGTATGTCGAATAAAGGTATAAAAAGTCATAGTATAGTATGTCGAATAAAGGTATAAAAAGTCATAGTATAGTATGTCGAATAAAGGTATAAAAAGTCATAGTATAGTATGTCGAAAAAAGGTATAAAAAGTCATAGTATAGTATGTCGAATAAAGGTATAAAAGGTCATAGTATAGTATGTCGTATAAAGGTATAAAAAGTCATAGTATAGTATGTCGAATAAAGGTATAAAAAGTCATAGTATAGTATGTCGAAAAAAGGTATAAAAAGGTCATAGTATAGTATGTCGAATAAAGGTATAAAAGGTCATAGTATAGTATGTCGAATAAAGGTATAAAAGGTCATAGTATAGTATGTCGAATAAAGGTAAAAAGTATAAAATGGTCAAAGTATAAAAGGTCATAGTATAGTATGTCGAATAAAGGTATAAAAAG